>NC_058132.1:274602163-274699044 GCF_016433145.1 Gracilinanus agilis | reverse complement strand
AATGAAAGAAGGGGAGAGTAATGAATGTTGGAGGGGATGTGGCCAAATTGGGACATTAATGCATTGCTGGTGGAGTTGTAAACTGATCCAGCCATTCTGACTGGCAATTTGGAATCATGCTGAAAGGGATATAAAAGAATGCCTGCCCTTTGATCCAGCCATACCATTGCTGGGTTTGTACCCCAAAGAGATCTTAGATAAACAGACTTGTACGAAAATATTTATAGCTGCGCTTTTTGTGGTGGCAACAAATTGGAAAAGGAGGGTATGTCCTTCAATTGGGGAATGGCTGAACAAACTGTGGTATATGCGGGTGATGGAATACTATTGTGCTAAAAGGAATAATAAACTGGAGGAGTTCCAGGTGAACTGGAGAGACCTCCAGGAACTGATGCAGAGCGAAAGGAGCAGAGCCAGAAGAACATTGTACACAGAGATTGATATACTGTGGTAAAATCGAATGTAATGGGCTTCTGTACCAGCAGCAATGCAATGACCCAGGACACTTCTGAGGGATGTATGGTAAAGAATGCTACCTACATTCAGAGGAAGAACTGCAGGAGAGGAAACCTATAAGAAAAGCAACTGCTTGAACGCATGGGTCGGGGTGGACATGATTGGGGATGTGGACTCAAAACTACTACACCAATGCAACCACCAACAATTTGGAAATAGGTCTTGATCAAGGACACATGATAAAACCAGTGGAAATGTGTGTTGGCCATGGGTGAGGGGAGTGCGGGGGGTGAAGGGGAAAGTAGGAGCATGAATCATGTAACCATGTTAAAAATGATTATTAATAAATGTTTAAATTAAAAAAAAAGAATTAGAAGTCATTAGTTATTGGACTTGGTGACCATCAAATAAAACCATGAAGAAAGACCTTTACTCCATTTTAGTGATCAAGAAAAGATTGGATGTGGGAATTATCTCTGATTCAATTGTCTGTCAGTCAACTAAGACAAAATTTGTAAGAAAAAAAATAAAACGAAAAACGTCCAAACAAGATTAAAATAATAAAAAATTATCTAAAATTAAAATGCTATAACCCTGAATTGTTTAAACAAATTATAGAAAATAAAAAATGAGAAATGGACAAAAATGGATCAAGAAATGACATCAACACCAACCATTATAATTTCTATCAGAGATTTAACCAATGAAAATTATTTCCCACAATATTTGGACTAAAAAGAGATGAGAAAGCACCCTTGTCAACAATCATTTTAATTATTTGCCAAACAGAAGAAATTATTGCTGAAATCATCTCTAGATTAGATTATAAATTCATTATGAAGTAGGACAATGGATTTTTCATAGCAATATAACTTCATAAAATTGAGAGAAACAATGAAGAGAAAACAAGTTTAAAGGAAGCTTGACAAGATAATCATCTTAGCAAAGTCATCTGAGGAACATTCAAGCATGAAGATGGAAAGAAGACTGTCAAAAGAGGAAAAATAGAAAACATTTGCAAAAAACATTAAAAATTTTTCTCTGTCAAGGTTATTATACCCAAACTTAGATCCTAAAAAAACAATCCTTCAGATGCTTATGAAGAAAGGAGGAATATCCCCAAGGAGAGCAATGAAGAGAAAAACAGCCAGACTGGACCAACTAAATATAGGAGTGTGTGCTGGAAGTTGTGAAATTATGAAAAATTAAGGGACATCAGATGTATTAGAGTAGGAATTCTTTCCATCAACACAGACCAAAACCCATCTATGACTTAGTTGTTAAATCCAAGGAAGTTTCTTGAGACATATAGGATTAAATGACTTGTTCAGGTTAACAATCAGCTAATGTTTCAAAGTTGGGTTTGAATTTACATCTTCTTAGCTGGAGTGAGTGAAAGGTCTGGGAGTTGTTGACAGCAAAGGAGGAGATCAGGTTTGGTGTTAATGGAGAAGCTGCCATTCAACAAGGTACTGTCAGACTATACTGTGTTTCTGAGGTCTTGGTGAGCCAGAGCGTGCACTTTGATACAGAGCACATCAGTCATGTGCAAAGACAAATTTCCATAGAAAACAGCTGATAGACTGTGAGAAGATACAATGATTTTCACTTGTTCAACAGCAGTTTGTAGATTTCAGGTCTAAGTCTATCTCTTTCTCCCCACAAACTGTTTTGTAATGTGGAATGTGAATTAATAACTAAAAGACAGAAAAGATTTCAAAACTATCTCAATATAGTCACCACAAATAGTATACTGTCTAACTGTGAGAAAAAGTTGAGAAATTTTTAGACCCCAACAACTGTTCTGCAAATTATACAGAATTTGCTTTGCAATAGGTTTCAATGTTCCTTTCATTGAAATTAAAGTGGGAAGTTGGAAAACCATTGAAAGAAATAGGTTAAAGAATACAGCAAAGTTATTTCTTAATGAAGGGTAAGAACCACCCAAAAGATTGGCTTATTCTAAGCTGGGCTGCCTTTCTGTCAGATAAAGATTTTCAAGGAATAGTCAAATTCAATTCCTTCTTTGCTGTTTGCACCCATATATCAACTTAATCACTTTTTACCAGTCACTGAATCCTTGGCATTGGTCATCTGGCTATTTATTGAAAAGGAACACTAACGTATCTCATCTTCAAAACAAAACCAAAACACCCATTTCTGAAGAAATATTGCAACTCTAAGAAGATTCAGGTCTTGAACTCCATCAAATATAAACAATTGGATGACATGTTAGAGGCACTAAAGTTTTTCCATGAAAAGAGACATCCTCATGGACATCTTTATTCTTCTAGTGTGATGCTAGAGGGAGACACTTGTCAGTTGATGGATCTTGAGAGTTCCTTGTTAGGGACTCTTTTCCTTCTGAGGATCCTATTGCTCATAATTTCAGGAAATTAGTACATCAGAAAGTGTGGATGTCTACTGCTTTGGACACTTTATGAAATGCCTTATAGTTGGCTCCCTGACTCACTATCACTGGACACATTCCCTCCTAAACCATTGGGAGTTGTGGTGGCTGTGCTAGAAGCTGCTTTGTCTCAGGAAGTCTGTAAGAACAGCATACTTTAAGAACAATTTCCTGCCTCTTACAGATGTCATTATTCAGTGAAGTTTTCTTAACCAATTTAGAAAAGCCGCAGTTTAAGATCCCCACAAAGTTGAAAGATTTTTCAAAGAACAAATAGTGAAGAAGCTACCTGGAGAGGAAAAACTGATTCACCAACATTGAAGATTGATAAAAATGTGTTATTGTCATGGCTCCAAGGAAGAGAGTAGGAAAAAAAAAGAATTTTATTCTGAGAGAAACCATAATCTTTGCATTTGAAAGCAGTGAAGAACACTTGGTCAAGTATAGCAAATGAAATAATTCAGCAGGATCTGGTACAGTTCCTCACTGACACCTCCATCATTTACAACTCCATCCTCTATAGCAGGTATATTACCATGAAGGCCAGCACCTGATCCTCCACCTCTATTTGGGGCCCCTGTTGGCTTTTCCTATGGAGGCACCAATACCTACTCTTTCTACTTCAGTGAATTATGCCAGCTGAGGAATCTTACTCAGTTCCATTCAAAAGTTTGAAATACGTACTTTGGGGAAAGCTAAAACCTGTGATTATAGTGCTCTGAGGATCTACTGAAGTTGACTGGTTACATTTGGCTGCCATATTTAAGGTTTTTCACTTTTATGAACTTCTGTGCCCTTCCACACTTCTACAGTACTGATGAGCCAGGAGGTTGGCATTTTGCATGTGCCCACCAAAGAGAATCTTTTCAAAAGGGAAATGATAAAGTAAGGAGTTTATATGAATGGCAACCTTGCTTTTTTCTCTGGTCATCTTTTTGAATTGTGAATAGTTCTACTAACTGAATCAGAAAGCTGGGCAACAGTGACAACATTCAGATCATGGTAGCAAGTGCACGTTGTGATGTGATCCCTCCTTACTAGTAAATTGAGCAACAGGAAAACAAATGTGCAGTGAATATTTGGTTCATTCCAAAATCCTTTCTAGTCTCTTTAAGCTATATTCCATTTTTATTAATTCATTTTCATTTCCACTGTCTTCAAAAGAGAACTTGACCCAAAGTACAGCCCATAGATGAGTTTAGAAAGCAAACTAAACTTTTAATTGGCCCTAAAAATAACTTGAAAAATTATTTATTATATAGCATCTATATAATATTTTAAGTAAATTTAAATTTTCTTTTTTTTGCAACCCATTTTCTTGTCATTTTTTATTATTTAAAGCTAATTCCTACTGTAAAAATTTTATCTTTTCCTGTCTTCAACCTCAGCATTGTGCCCATGTCACATGTTCTCTAGTTATAAGGTAAGTATAATTAATATTTCTTCAACTATAAAATCAAAGACTTGAAGCATCAGAGATATAAAACTACCAACTATCAAAGTCATTGAGAGAGTGACCTGAGGATTTGTACACAACATTTACCAAAATTTTGACTGGATGATAGATATTAATAGCATGAAGTTCTAAGGAAGAGAGGTTACTGAATGATGGAGAAAAAAAGAAGAAACTAAAAATAGCAATAGGAAATAAGGATTATTCTTATTTCGGGGAGGTGAGGAGAGTGAGTCAGAGTGCAACAAGTACTGGAATAGATGGCCAAAGAGACTAGATTGTCAAAGGGAAAAGAGGTTTCAATTAGAGCTATAGAGGGAAGGATTGGGAGATAAAAAGATTTAATATCATAAGGGTTAAAATAAGGGTTTTGACAAAATAAGAGAACAGCTTTTAATAATTCAAGTTTTAATGAGAATATAGTAGAGTTGTAAATTAATATTATCCCTTTAAGCTAGAGAAAAGAAAATTTCTAGCAGCTTTTAACAATTAACAATTTAGTTTAATTAAAATAGAGATAGTAAAATAATATAGTAAAGGAGGGTAAGATAGAAAAGAGGAAAGGGAGATTACTAATCTTATACCTATAAATATACCTAAAATTCCTAATACTACCTAAAATTCCTAATAACTACCTTCGTCTTCTGAGGACAGCTTCTTCTTGCCTGGCAAACACCAGGCTTATCTAACCTATGCTATCTATAAATGATTCACTAACTACCTAACTCCTTAGAATAATAGACAGCTACCACTTATTCACTCCTTCAATCAGTTTTCTGATATAGCAGTCCAAACTGTCAGTAGCCAGTTAACAGCAGATCCTTGCCTATGAGACAGACCTGCTCTCTAGAGATCCCAGAGGCAAAAAGCCCTTTAAATGCTAAAGCTAATAGCCCTCTCAGTAAGCTCAGGCCTGCCTTTATATCCTGGCAACTAAATGCCAATCCACATTACCAGCAACCAAGGCCCCAAAACCAACTCATGCCCAGCAGCCAACTTCCCTGCAACTGCCAGCCCTACTCCACAACTCACCAACCAATTGTCAGCAACTGACTCTCCTAACTGTCAGCAACCTATAGTCTGAAAGTGATGCTGGCTTAGCAGGGGGCTCCCTGGTTCCTGCTTCCTGTCACTGTGGGCTGGCTAATGCCTACACATCTCTATGGTAAGAGGACCTCCAGATCCTCCATTAAATTAAATAAATTAAAGTATTCCTTTTTACAATAATAAAAATGTTTTTTTTACCTTATTATTATTAGAAGTAGTTTACCGATAGCTTTACCTGCAGAAAGTAAAGACAAGAATCTTATTTTCCCCTTTCCAATGTTCCCTCAATACATCCTTTTTAGTTTTATTTTATTTTGATTTTTTTGTTTTTAATCAGAGTAACAGAGGAAGTCTAATTATGCATTGGTTATATGGGCCAATCCTGAGAGAGAAAAAAGTCTTTTTAGAAAGATAGGAGAAATTTCCAGCATATTTCCCAAAATACAGTCTTTTTTGCCTCTCTAAATACATGTTTGGATTAATATAAATCCATTTTTATAGGAACAATAATTCTCAAAACAATACTTCTTGCAATGTGAAAATGGTACTGTTCAGAGGATAACAAATACTCCCTGCTGAGCAACATAATGTCATTAGTTCCAGATAGTATGCTCTTTTTTTCATCCTCTAAGTGTCAGACTTGTCATTTTAGAATACATATAAGAGTTTGGGAAATGCTTTAACTAAAATAATTTATTTTTTTTATTTGCTGAAAAACAATACAATTTAGCTACTTAGGAGAAAAATACTTCATTTTTTAAAGTTTCATTTTCAAGAATGGATATTTCAATTTGTTTTCTGTCTCCAATGTAACAAAATTGTTTTTCAAAGGTCAAGAATTACCTCAGTCTCTAAATTCAATGTATTTTTTTCCTAGTCCTCATCTTTCTTGACTCCTCTGGAGCATAAGACAGTTTTTATATCTCCTTCTTATTGATATCCTCTAATTCCTTGGTTCCTATGGAGCCATGCTTTTACTTTACAACCTTGTAATGTATCATAGTTCTCCCTTTTCAGGAAGTTCCTATATCTTAACAGCATCACCTCTCAAATCCTAGTTGGGATACTTCCTTTTCCATCAAGGCAGTCAGTTAATGAACATTTATTAAGTACCTCACAGGTGCCAGGGGCTGTGCTGTTGGTTCACAAGTGTGAGAAAGAAAGACAGTACCCTTTCTCAAAGAGTTTTCAATGCAATAGGGGAAGAAAATACACACAAAAAGCTAAAAAGTAGGTGGAGTAGGTAGGGAAGATTTGGAAAATAGGAGTATGACAGAGAAATCCAAAGGAGTGAAACTGAGTAAGAAATGAAGAGATGACTGACTTGTGTGTTCTCTTTAAATGGAGGTTCTGGATAAAATTCTTTGCCCTCCACTCAGAGAGTTGACAGAGCAAAAGGTGCTTCCTGAGGAGATATGAATTTCAGAGCTGATGGAATCTTTTAAGGCAAAGAAGTTCTTGGGGCATGTTTTTATTTTCTCAAATAGCCCCTACCTTCTGTTTTAGAATTGATACTAAATATGGAGTCTAAGGCAGAGGAGGGTAAGGACTAGGCAACTGGGGTTAAATGACTTACTCAGGGTGACATAGCTGGTACATGTTTTAAAAATACAAAGGAGAGGGCAGCTAGGTGCTCAGTGGATTGAGACACAGGTCTAAAGATATGAGGTCCAGAGTTCAAAGCTGGTCTCAGACACTTCCTAGCTGTGTGGCCCTAGGCAAGCTACTTAACCCTCATTGCCTAGCCCTTACCACTCTTCTGCCTTGAAACAAGTGAACAGTATTGGTTCTGTGAAAGAAGATAAGGATTTAAGAAAAAAAAGGCCGAAGGAGGCACAGTGAGGTGGGAAATGAAGAGCTTCCCTAGATTTCAAAGCTGGAGGCTATTTCTGTCACTCTCCCACCCTGTGAATTAGTAGAATACAATGGAAGTGCTGCTCTGCAATTAGTGGGGCTGAGTTCAGATCCTTCCTCTGATGTTGCTATTTGAGTTATGAGGGGAATCCTCCCTGTACTTCATTTTATTCAGTTTTAAAATGAAGACATTGGGAAAGGTAATTCCCTTGGTACCTTCCAGTTTGAGACTCACGATCCTATGATCTCATTCAATTAAGCAGTCCTTAATCAAGTATCTGCTACCTACAAGGTGTTATGCTAGATGTGAGGGGATAACAAAGATAAAAATTCATCCTGCCCTCAAAGAGCTTATGGTGTACTATGAATGAATGTGAATGTGTTGGGATGAAATACATGTACAGAAGAAAATACAAAATAATTTCATGAAGGAGGAGAGAATGTCTAAAAATTGGAGGACTAAGTAAGAGTTGAATAGAGGAGTTGTCTTTTGTGGTGCCTTGAAGGAAGATAAAATGTATTCTAAATGGTACAAATGGAAGAGCATTCTAAGAATTGAGATGACCTATGGAAAGGTCCAGAAACAGAAGATGGATTGTTGTTTATAGTAAACAGAAAGTAGTTCACTTTGATTGGAATGTGTATAAGGTAGGAAAATGTGATTCCTCTGGAAAGACAGTGTAGAGCTAAGTGTGGAAGGGCTTTAAATGCTAGAGGAATTTTATTTTAGGATTTTATTTATTTTACTTTATTTTGTTTTGGTCTCGCGGTAATGGGAAATGATTGCCACTGGTGCAATAATACTATCATTCTGCTTTAGTAATATCAATTTTTTAGAAGATGGATAGTAATAATAATAATAACTAGCATTTATACAGAGCTTACGGCTTGAAAATCTCTTCACAAATAGTATATCATTTTAGCTTCATAACAACACTAAGAGGCTGGGTGCATTACAAGACAGATATTGGAAGCAGCAAGATCAATAGTCCAGAAGAGAGGTGATAATAGCATAGACTAGAGTGGTAGAAAGAGTTGCTATGGAGGTAGAATTGACAATACTGACAGTTCTGCTAGAACATGACATATCTTTTCCTAAAAAGTAGCACCTGATTCAAAATCAAGCAATAACAAGCACAGAGCTTTTGGGGAAAATAAAGTTAGGGGCAAAATTCTCAAAAATTTCCTCAGTGATATGTTAAAACAGCAACTACCACTTAGGAATCTAGTAAAAAGTAGCACAGATTTATATATGTTAAATAGTTAAGAAATATATAAATAATACAATAAATTGTTGTCAGTCCAGTATATCTAGATTGTTACTCAGCCTGTGCTCTGGATGCAGAAGCAAATTGGGTGGGCTTCAACTGATAGTCTAGGGATATATGGGGGTGGCAGCGGAGGTCATGGAAGAAAGAGGTAGGGGTGGGGATAGGGTAGATCCGCCTTTTACCACGTTGTAAGTACCATACCTATCAGCTGAAGGTATGGTAAAGAACCTGGTCCACTCCAACCCCAACCCCTACAGCTCCTACAGCAACAGAAAATATATAATAAACATGGAACTTTATCTTAAAAAAGACTTAATGTTTGCTTGTGGAATTGGGCTTTGGAATGGTTACAATTTTAAGTTATTGTGAAATGATGCAATTTTCTAAATTTTCTCAATGTTTCTTGGGGAAGGAATTGGCAGAAGCAAACTTGAAATTCAAGATATGCTGAAAATGCTCCCTAATAGGTGAATCCAGTTGAAACAAATTCTTGTTTTTAAATATGCCTTATAGCAGAAATGACTACATTTAACATCCAGGGGGGGCTTTGATGTTCAAAGGAGATAATACATATAAAAGCACTGTGCAAACATTAAAATGCTACCTCCATGCGGGTTAATATTATCATTATCATTAGCCAATAATCATCTGACCTGCAGTCTAGGGATGATTTTACTCTTTGAATTTTCTACTACACTCCTGCTTCCTCTGATGAACTCAAGCAAATTTAAAAGAACATTGGAGGGATGTGCTAGTAAATGTTTTACAATCAGATTCTCTGGGGGAAAATGTATGCATATATTTAAGGTTAACATACATTATTAACACTTTTTAGAATCCAGACAATCAATAAATCAGGTCCTGATTCATAACAGTTTCTGAATTTTGAGGTTTCAGTGCTAACACTGAACATTGAACAATAGATTTTTACTAACACCACTGTTAAAGACAGCCTGCATATGTAGGGGAAGACTGAAGAGTAAAGAATGATTCCAGGATTGTGGACTGGGACAATAGAAAAATAGTAGCACTCTCAGTTAAAAAAAAGTGAGGGGCAGAATTGGGAAAAGAGATGCTCTAGAAGAAAATATAATGACTTCTTTTTGGGATATATTGAGTTAAATATATAGGACCCTTAGGTAGAGGTGAGCAGCAGGGAGTTGATGATATAAGAAGATACAAGAGTTCACAAGAAAGATGAGAGGGGAAAATATATATTTTATGGTCATCTATGCAGAGTTAATAATTGAATAGCCAGAATATGATGAAATCACCAATAAAAACAGTATGGTATACAGAAGATGATGGAAGGGGCAACATATACTTCTATTTTGAACTCACATATTTTATTTTGCATTATAGTCATACACATGTATATACATGCATATGCACACACACATATGTATGTTCAACTTCTTTAAGGATTTGAACTCTGTGTGTGTGTCCCTACAGTCTAGCAAAATGACTTATACAGAGTGGATGCTTAATAGATGTTGTAGAATGAAACCTAAAAATATTTATCTCTTACTAATTAGTAAACTCCTACAAAACTATAAACTCATTGAGGGCCAAATTTCCCATTGCTACTTAGCACAGTGCACTAAAAATAGTAGTGTTTAATAAATATTGATTGAATTGCTATTGATAATCTTAAGATCAGTAATAATTATTATTTCCCATATCAAAAATCCCATGAAATCACCCACTTGCTATTTCAACTATTCTTTATATAGCTATTGTACATTTTTATATCCATTAGGTCTGATTTCAAGGGTTACAAATAAGCACAAAAAGGTTATATAAAGGACATTGTCTCATCGTGAATTTTATAAACTCTTGATAAACTATATACTGTGTGAACATCTGGGATAGGTCTCCCTTGTAGTGAGAAGTAAATCTATGTGTGAAATAGTATTTCTGGTTATAACTTCCTGAGACAAGATGCTTTGAAATGTGTGAAAAAGATTTTCTTAATCACACATTACACACAGGTTGTCCTCATTTTTCTCTCCTATAAAATGCTGTTGAAGCCTATAAAACAACCTTACCCTGCTGTTCTTCACTCAAATCCTCTGCTAAAGATTAGATTTTTTTCCCGCTTTGGTCATGTTGACATTAAGGAAGCAGGGCATGTCAAATAAAAATAGCTGTCTTTTCAGAGGTATGTGATTTATTATCTATATTGCAGAGAATTGAAAGAGAGGGGAAAAAGGAAGGAGGGATAATAGGAATGGGGAAGAAAAAAAGAAGAAAATTGATGCCAAGGACTATTACTGCTATCCAGTATAAAATTATGAAGTTTATTCTCCCCAAGTCTATAAAACCTTATTAACAAATAGCTGGATTTCCTATTTATGCTATGGGAAGAGTCTGATTCATGTTTCTAATACTCATTTCCATGTTCTTCAGACTTCCTAACCCTTCTTGCCCAGGACATTAGGAGGAGGATATGGAGAATGTTTTTCATTTCTTTTTGTTTTTCAATTGAAGGGAGATTTTCAGCTATACTTAATATTCTATGTTAGTTCAAAAGTGGCCTTAAAATAATCTCCTCAAAAACAAGTGCATTATATGCATTGATATTTAAATAACAACAAATCATTTTATTTAGACAACAATATGGAATTTTAATTTACCTTTACTAAAGCTTAATTTAAAAAAAAAAAGTTCAGGGGGCAGCTGGGTAGCTCAGTGGATTGAGAGCCAGGCCTAGAGACGGGAGGTCCTAGGTTCAAATCCGGCCTCAGACACTTGCCATCGGTGTGACCCTGGGCAAGTCCCTTGACCCCCATTGCCTACCCTTACCACTCTTCCACCTATAAGTCAATACACAGAAGTTAAGGGTTTAAAATAAAAAAAAAATTAAAAAAAAAGTTCAATTGGTATTTGGAGTCAGGATTATCATAGGCCAAACCAGTGATTGAAGCTTGAAAATGAAATGAGAAATCGTTAGACTACTTAACATTTAACAAAAGGATTTGACTTAATAATAGCTTGGAAAGGAAGTTCATCAAGGGCATATTTGTTTAGGTGGATAAATTTTTTTCATCTCCAAAGTAAGAACAGTAGGTGAGGATGGTTGTGCTGACTTTCTTATCAGCAAGTTGTTTTACTCCTGAAACTTTAAAAGATTCTGTAAGATTCTATAAGATTCTATAAGAGTTTGGGCCTTAGGTGATAGTGTGAAATACTTAATTCTCTACATTGATTAGATCCTGATATTTTCTTTCATGGAAAAACTAGCCTCGCCTATGTGAAATAGATTTTGCTCCTCCAATACCTAGATACATGATACATAGGAAATAAAAGCTTCTTGAGGACAAGACTCTCTATTTCTGTTGATCTATTGTTCATGTTGATGAAATGGTCACTTTCATTGGAAACAAAGCATATAAGATTGTCTTCCCAAAAGTTCACTGATAGTCCCAAAGGATTCACAGATTCATTACTAAAACAAGGCATGAGCAAAAACAATTTTAATAAGTCATAAATAATATAATCAACCTGGGACAATTTAACTTCACAAAATTCAAATTATTTTCAGCTTTTCAGGTGTTAAGCTAAACTTTTTAAAGCATTTTAAAATAAAGAATATTCAGAGAGAGAAATATATAAAATTATTTTAAATAATAAATTGAAATATATACTTTCACTAAATAATAGTAATTTAAGTCTTCTCACATTTCAGGTTTCTAGCTTTCTTACATATTTATAAAAATTGGTGCCATAGAAACTCAAGACATTAACTATCCTTTATGTTTTTACTAGATCCGCTAATTTTTATTTTGTGGGTCTATATTACCTAAATGTAACACTACTGTTGGCTACTATTTTATATGGACATAATTACAAATATATCCTATATATTTGGTTATATTTTTATCATAGGTAAGTATAAGTACAATAACATTTTATAATTAAGAATAAATAATTATGACATACATACCAACACTAAACTTTGTAACTATCAAATAAAATATTCAAAAGTACAAAGATAAAAAATGATCATATAAATCTATAAACTACAATGTATTTGTTATTTTTCCAGAAATATATATTAAAAATATCAACTTTCCATTTGTCCCATGTTACCTCTAATCTCTTGCTTTATGAATTTTTCAAGAAATTTGCTACTTTTATTGGTATCATCATCATCATCAATAATTAACAATTATTACTATGATTTCAATCATGGGAGGGAACAACTTCAAGCCAGGCAAATGTCTAATTAATCTATAATCTTAGAGGTCTACCAGGTAAAATAGAGAACTTCAGTTATTTGCTCATCACTTAAGAATCTCATGTATATTAGAAGCAGGATATGAACTTAACTTGGTCTTCCTATCTCTAAGCCCTTTATTCCATATGCAAAAATTTATATAAGAAATATTTTGAAATATTTTTTCTTGGTATTTTCATAGTTACAATGTATATAATTCTATCTATTCATAATCATCTATGTCTTTAAAATATCTTTAGTTTTATATTTGATGAAGGCAGCAAATAGCACAGTGAATAGAACATTTGAATAGAATGCTTGCCTCAGGTTTCTGATCTTTAAAATGAGCTATAGAAAGAAAGGGCAAGCAAACCATTCTAGTATTTTTTCACAGAAAGCCCCAAATTGGGCAAATTTTAGGAGAAATCTAATTAGATTATAAATTGCTTTTCCAAAAGACTTTGCTAATTTTTAGGTCAAGAAACTGTATAATTGTGTAACAATTTCTCTGCAGCTATAGAGGCATGTAGATTTTTTATCATTGCTTATTATGGAGAAAAGTGATATCTTAAGGTCACATTAAATTGCATTTTCTGCTTATTATAAAGAAGGAACAGTTTTAGGGAGACATCTACAATTTGTGTTTACTACTTACAGAATGAAGTACATATATCCGTTAGATTAACTATTCTTCTCAGGAATGGGTGCTAATTCTATTAAATATGTAGTAAAGGCTGTGAATATCCTATTTTTTTTTATCAGCTATCCTAATAGTTGATGGGTGTATATACCATGAAGATTTTCTCCAATCTATTATTTTAATTTTGGAATTTTTCATAAATTTTTGATAAAAATTTTTCTGTGGGAATAAAAAACATTTATATTGTCTTTTGCAAAATCCTCTGTCTATTTAATAGATGAGAATTTCCCTCCACATAGCCGATACACATTTCCACTGGTTTTAACATGTGTCATTGAACAAGACCTATTTCCAAATTGTTGATAGTTGCATTGGAGTGTTAGTTTAGAGTCTATCTCCCCAATCATGTCTGCCTCAACCCATGTATTCAAGCAGGTGCTTTTCTTCTGTGTTTTGGCTCCTGCAGTTCTTCCTCTGAATGTGGGTAGCATTCTTTACCATAAGTTCCTCAGAACTGTCCTGGGTCATTGCATTGCTGCTAGTACAGAAGTCCATTACATTGTATTTTACCACAGTGTATTGGTCTCTGTGTACAATGTTGTTCTGGTTCTGCTCCTTTCGCTCTGCATCAACTCCTGGAGGTCTTTCCAGTTCACATGGAATTCCTCCAGTTTATTATTCCTTTGAGCACAATAGTATTCCATCACCAGCATATAAACAATTTGTTCAGCCATTCCCCAATTGAAGGGCATACCCTCATTTTCCAGTTTTTTGCCACCACAAAAAGCGCAGCTATAAATATTTTTGTACAAGTCTGTTTATCTATGATCTCTTTGGGGTACAACCCCAACAATGGTATGGCTGGCACAAAGGACAGAAAGTCTTTTATATCCCTTTGAGCATAGTTCAAAATTGCCATCCAGAATGGTTGGATCAGTTCACAACTCCACCAGCAATGCATTAATGTCCCAATTTTGCCACATCCCCTCCAAAATTCATTGCCCTCCCCTTCTCTCATTTTAGCCAATCTGCTAGGTGTGAGGTGATACCTTAGAGTTGTTTTGATTTGCATTTCTCTAATTATTAGAGATTTAGAACACTTTCTCATGTGCTTATTGACACTTTTGATTTCTTTACCTGAAAATTGCCTATTCATGTACCTTGCCCATTTATCAATTGGGGAATGGCTTGATTTTTTTATACAATTGATTTAACTCCTTATATATTTGAGTAATTAAACCCCTGTCAGAGTTTTTTGTTATAAAGATTTTTTCCCAATTTGTTGTTTCCCTTCTGATTTTGACTACATTGTTTTTGTTTGTACAAAAGCTTTTTAGTTTAATATAATCAAAACCATTTAATTTACATTTTGTAATTTTCTCTAACTCTTGTTTGGTTTTAAAATCTTTCCTTTCCCAAGATCTGAGAGGTATACTATTCTGTGTTCACTTAATTGTTTTATAGTTTCCCTCTTTATATTCAAGTCATTCACCCATTCTGAATTTATCTTGGTGTAGGGTGTGAGGTGTTGATCTAAATCTAATTTCTCCCATATTGTTTTCCAAATTTCCCAGCAGTTTTTGTCAAATAGTGGATTTTTGTCCCAAAAGTTGGGCTCTTTGGGTTTATCATACACTGTCTTGCTGATGTCACTTACCCCAAGTCTATTCCACTGATCCTCCTTTCTGTCTCTTAGACAGTACCATAATGTTTTTTTTTGTTGTTGTTGTTTTTTTGTTTTTTTTTTAAACCCTTGTACTTCGGTGTATTGTCTCATAGGTGGAAGATTGGTAAATGGGCAATGGGGGTCAAGTGACTTGCCCAGGGTCACACAGCTGGGAAGTGGCTGAGGCCAGGTTTGAACCTAGGATCTCTCGTCTCTAGGCCTGACTCTCACTTCACTGAGCTACCCAGCTGCCCCGGTACCATAACGTTTTGATGACTGCTGCTTTATAGTATAGTTTAATATCTGGTACTGCTAGGCCACCTTCCTTCACATTTTTTTTCATTATTTGCTTTGATATTCTTTATCTTTTGTTATTCCAAATGAACTTTGTTATAATTTTTTCTAATTCAGTGAAAAAAGTTTTTTGGTAGTTTGATAGGTATGGCTCTAAATAGGTAAATTAATCTGGGTAGAATGATCATTTTTATTATGTTAGCTCGTCCTACCCATGAGCAATCAATGGCTTTCCAATTGTTTAGATCTAGTTTTATTTGTTTGGAAAGTGTTATGTAGTTTTTTTTTATATAATTCCTGTGTTTGTTTTGGTAGATAGATTCCTAAGCATTTTATACTGTCTAGTGTGATTTTAAATGGTGTTTCTCTTTCTACCTCTTGCTGCTCTAATGTGTTGAAAATATATAGAAATGCTAATGATTTATGTGCATTTATTTTGTATCCTGCAACTTTGCTAAAGTTGTTGATTATTTCTACAAGCTTTTTAGTTGACTCTCTAGGATTTTTTAAGTAGAATATCATATCATCTGCAAAGAGTGATAGCTTAGTCTCCTCATTGCCTATTTTGATACCTTCAATTTCTTTGTCTTCTCTAATTGCAACTGCTAGTGTTTCTAGTATGATGTTGAATAATAGAGGTGATAATGGGCATCCTTGTTTCACTCCTGATCTTCTTATTGGGAAGGCTTTTAATTTATCCCCATTGCATGTGATGCTTGTTGATGGTTTTAGATATATACTGATTACTTTTAGGAAAGGACCTTCTATTCCTATACTTTTCAGTGTTTTCAATAGGAATGGATGCTGTATTTTGTCAAAGGCTTTTTAAGCATCTATTGATATACTAATGTGATTTTTGTTTGTTAGATTGCTGATATGGTCAATTGTGTGGATGGTTTTCCTAATGTTGAACCATCCTTGCATTCCTGGTATAAATCCCACCTGATCATGGTGGATAATCCTCTTGATCACTTGCTGGAGTCTCTTTGCTAGTATTCTATTTAAGATTTTTGCATCTATGTTTATTAGGGAAATTGGTCTGTAGTTTTCTTTTTCTGTTTTTTATCTATCTGGCTTTAGAATCAGTACCATATTTGTGTCATAAAAGGAGTTTGGTAGGACTCTTTCTTTGCTTATTATATCAAATAATTTGTAAAGTATTGGGATTAGTTGTTCTTTGAAAGTTTGATAGAATTCACTTGTGAATCCATCAGGCCCTGGTCATTTTTTCTTAGGGAGTTCTTTGATGGCTTCTTCAATTTCTTTTTCTGATATGGAATTATTTAGGTATTCTATTTCTTCTGCTGTTAATCTAGGCAATTTATATTTTTGTAAATATTCATCCATATCACCTAGATTGCTATATTTATTGCTGTATAATTGGGCAAGATTGTTTTTAGTGAGTGCCTTAATTTCCTCTTCATTAGAGGTGAGGTCTCCCTTTTCATCTTTGATATTATCAATTTGGTTTTCTTCTTTCCTTTTTTTATTAGATTGACCAGTACTTTGCCTATTTTATCTGTTTTCTCAAAATATCAGCTTCTAGGCTTATTTATTAATTCAATAGTTCTTTTACTTTTGATTTTGTTAATTTCTCCCTTGGTTTTTAGTATTTCTAATTTAGTTTTCATCTGGGGATTTTTAATTTGCTCGCTTTCAAGTTTTTTAAGTTTGATGCCCAATTCATTAATCTCTGCCCTCCCTAATTTGTTAATATATGCGCTCAAGGATATAAATTTCCCCCTGAATACTGCTTTGGCTGCATCCCACAGAGTTTGGTAGATGTCTCATCATTGTCATTCTCTTCAGTTAAATTGTTGATTGTTTATATGATTTCTTCTTTGACTAACTGTTTTTGGAGAATCATATTATTTAATTTCTAATTAGTTTTTGATTTACCTGTCCAGATGCCCTTACTAATTATTATTTTTATTGCATTATGATCTGAAAAGGTTACATTTGTTATTTCTACTTTTTTGCATTTATTTGCAATGTTTCTATGCCTTATTACATGGTCAATCTTTGTGAATGTACCATGTGCACCTGAAAAGAAGGTGTATTCCTTTTTGTCCCTATTTATTTTTCTCCACATATCTATTAAATCTAATTTTCTAGGACTTCATTCATCTCTCTTACCTCTTTCTTATTTATTTTTTGGTTTGATTTATCTAGATCTGAAAGAGGAATATTTAGCTCTCCCACTATTATGGTTTTACTATCTATTTCCTTCTTGATCTCTGTCAGTTTCTCCTTTAGGAATTTTGATGCTATGCCATTTGGTGCATACGTATTGAGCACTGTTATTTCCTCATTGTCTATCCTGCCTTTAATCAGGATGTAATTACCTTCCCTAGCTTTTTAAATCATATTTATTTTTACTTTGGCTTTGTCAGAAATCAAAATTGCCACTCCTGCATTCTTTTTCTTATTTGAAGCCCAAAGGATTTTGCTCAAGCCCTTTACCTTAAACCTGTGTATGTCCACCTACCTCATATGTGTTTCTTATAGCCAACATATGGTAGGATTTTGGTTTCTAATCCACTCTGCTATTTAATTCTGTTTTATGGGCGAGTTCATCCCATTCAAATTCAGAGTTATAATTATCAGTTGTGTATTCTCCAGCATTTTGGTATCTTCTCCTAGTTCTACCCCTTCTTCTTACGCTATTTCCTTTTAAACCAGTGGTTTGTTTTAGACCAGTCCACCTTGTCTCCTCCCTTGATTTACTTCCCTTTCCACCCCCTCCCTTGTTGTTCCCCTCTTTTTTATTTTTAAGGTCTAATGAATTCCCTCCCCCTTCTTCTCCCCTCCCTTTTTTGACCTCCCCACTCCCCTGATCCCTTTGGTTTATCCCTTCTGACTTTCTAAGTAGGGTTAGATAGAGTTCTATACCCCCAATGGATATAGCTACTCTTCCCTCTCAGGGTTAATTCCACTGAGGGTAAGGTTTAAATATTACCTCTTAATGTTCTCTTCCTCTCCTTCTTATAATAGTATTCATCCCCTCTCCTTTCCATGCCCTCTTTGTATGTAATAAAATATCCTATTTTTCTTATTCATTCAAGTTTCTCTTGGTGTCTTCTACTGTTTGACCCCTCTTTCCCAACCCCATATCATCTTAGACCATATAGTACTCCTACTTCTCCCTATGAATAATTCTTCTAATTACTATAATAGTGAAAACTGTAATAGTGATTAGAGTTCCTTACAGAGAATTATACATAACATTTCTCCACATAGGAATACAAAGAATTAGATCTTATTGAAGCCTTTAAAGAGGAAAATTTAAAAAATAAGAATTTTCTTTTTTTCCCTCTGTTTCTTATTTACCTTTTCATGTTTCTATTGATTTTTGTGGTTGGATATCAAACTTTTCATTTAGTCCTGGTCTTCTCTGTGCAAATACTTGGAAATTTTCTATTTTTTTGAATGCCCATACTTTCCCCTGGAAGTATATAGTCAGTTTTGATGGGTAGTTGATCCTTGGTTGTAGACCCAGTTCTCTTACCTTTCTGAATATCATATTCCAAGCCTTGAGGTCTTTTAGGATATAGGCTGCCAGATCCTGGGTGATCCTGATTGGTGCTCCTTGATATCTGAATTGTCTCTTTCTTGCTTCTTGTAAATTCTTTTCTTTTACTTGGAAGCTCTTAAATTTGACTATTATATTCCTGGGGATTGTCTTTTCAGGGTCTAGTGTAGAGGGTGATCTATGGATCCTATCAATGTCTATATTGCCTTCTTGTTGTAGAACTTCAGGGCAATTTTGCTGAATAATTTCTTTTAGTATGGAATCCAAATTTCTATTAATTTCTGCTTTTTCAGGAAGACCAGTGATTCTCAGATTGTCTCTTCTAGACCTGTTTTCTTGGTCTGTCATTTTTTCATTGAGGTATTTCATGTTTCCTTCTATTTTATCACTCTTTTGACTTTGTTTTATTTGTTCTTGCTGTCTTGAGAGATCATTAACTTCTAATTGTTAAATTCTAGCCTTTAGAGACTGATTTTTGGCTATAATCTTTTGGTTCTCAGCTATAATCTTTTGGTTTTCCTTTTCAATCTGGCCATTTCTTGTCTTCAATTTACTTGCCTCACTTTCCAATTGAGAAATTCTGCCTTTTAAACTGTTATTTTCTGGCCTGATTTCCTTTTGAGCTATTTCCCACTTCTCTAGCCAAATCTTTTCCATCTTTCTTGTCATTTCAGATTTGAGCTCTTCAAGAGCTTGTGACCAGTTTTCATTATTTTGGGAGGGTCCAGATGTGATTGCTTGTTTGTTCTCCTCTTCTGTTTGCTTTGTTGTCTGCATTTTCTCTGTGTAAAAGTTGTTGAGTGTTAAAGATTTCTTCTTGTTTATCTTTCTCTTCTGGAGTTTCTGATTTTGGCTTGCCATTTTTCGTCCAGCGCCTTCTCAGCTTTATCCTCGCACTCAGGTTCTGTCTGCACTCTTTAGGCTCCTGAGGTCTCAGGTCTCATTGTTCTCAGGGTCAAGCCTCCTGGTGGTCCCCCTTGCTTGATCCTCTGCCAGAAGCTCCTTTAACAGTTTCAGGGAGCTGCTTCCACACTTGTGCACCATTCTGCACTGGTTCCCCACTCAAGGTTTCTGAGCCTTTGCCCACGCCTGAGTCCATGCCTTCATGTGTGCCTACACTCAAGGTCTATGGTCAAAGTCTGTGTGTTCTTTAGCCTCTTGGGGTCTTAAGTCTTGCTGCTTTCAGAAGCAGTCTCTGGACCTGCCAATGACTTAATGGGTGCCCCAAACTTTCTCTAATTCTTTTGTGCTGGCTTTTGTACTGTAGGTGGTGTGTGGGGGGGAGGGGGTTGCTCAACCTGCATTTTAGTGAGAGTTGTTTCACCCCTTTATAGCATGGAAATGCCCAGATTCCACGTACCTTCAATGCTGCGCCCTGTTGTGGGGTCCCTTTGTTCATCTGGATTTGTTTTTATATCCCCTTGAGGAGTCTTTTATGATTCCATTAGGAGAGGTTACGCAGCTGCTTTTGACTCTGCCACCATCTTAACCAGGAACTTGCATTACTTATTTTTCATTTAAAATATTTATCCCTTTCTCTAAGAAATTAAGGCTATAAGAAAAAGGTTTTAATGTCCTGCATTAAAGGCATTTAAAGGCATCATAATTACATTTTTTTAGAAGAGTTAAAGAATGGTTTCTATGCTCAAAGTGAAAGTTAGTCTCTTTTTTAGATGGGAAAATAAAAGAATTCAAAGAACACCTCTTAACTGCCTAGATCATCAGTGAGAATGGAACATTTCTTAAAAACACACAAAAAAGAATAAAATCTTAATTCATAAGAGAATAAAGGATCTGAAGGGACAGACCTCTTGAAGATGGTTTAAAGGTCATAATATTTGAATTAAAGGAGAAATTCAATAAAAAAGACAACCAAGGAAAAGTCTTGGAGCTAAGAATAAACATGAAACTTTACCTGGAAAAGAAGGAAATTGATCAAACAAGGAAAAAATAGCTTAATTTTTCATAGTAAGAATAATGACAAATATTATTGGTGTTATAGGTGAAAGATTAAACACTAAGAAACAGAGGAAAAAAGGAGAACTGATGTTTGATATCCTATTGAAGGATAGTTAGGTGACTGTTGATTTAGAAGAGATTAGGTAAATAAGAATTAGAAAAAAATATAATCCAATTGCCCATAATTTGATAAATTAAGCAATACAAATTAATAGGTACATAACTTACTTTGCAAGAATTATAGGGAAAACTGATAAGCCATTTTGAAAGAGATAAAGTTGATTTAAATGAAAATGTTATATTATACATAGTATATTTTCTTACAAATGGATCCTTGAGTTGAAGATAAGATGTTATATCATAAATGTATTAGAAAAATGATGGTATTATATTTCTTATCCAAGACTAAAGTGAGAATTTTTAACTACACAAGACAATGAGAAGATTGCAAAAGATTAAAGGATGAAAGGATTAAAATTTAGAGCTGAAGGGACTTTATAGGGAATCTAGTTCAATACCTCATTATCAGAAGAGGAACTGAGGCTCAGAAATAAAATGACTTGTCCAAGGTTGTAGTAAGTAGTAGCAGAGATGGAATATGAGCTTTGGTTCACTTCTTCAAAATCCAAGACTCTTTTTTGCTATACAAAGCTGTCTCCTAAAATAGACACAGTATTGCATTTTAAAAAATGAAGAGAGTATCTAGGAAGGGAAATTTTCAAATTGGAGAAAATTTCTTTTGGGTCAAATATCTTTGGAAAGGATTTGATATATAAGGAATAAAAACAAACAGATGAGAACAAAAGGTTTTATTTTAAAATATTTTTAAAGCTTGTCCAAGACAACCAAACTATTTAAAAAACAATTTAGCATAATAATAATACTAGTTAATATTTTGATTGCACTTTGAATTCTTCAGAGTGCTTTAACATATGTTATTTGATTCTAACATGGAAATATTCCATAACATTTTTGTTGCCTTACCTAATATATAGATATGCTTTCCAATTCAGACTCTATTTTAATTGTAATGGATGCCATGTTTGAATCCAATTGTCAATATCAGAAGCTACCAATCTTTTTCTCCTTTGGATGAATATGAATGCCAATATCCACCAAAGGAATAAAATTTCATTTTATAGAGATCTCTTGTTATACTTGTTTCCCTTGTAGAAAGTTTCTCAGAAGGGCTGAGGAAAAATTGAACTCGTTTATTTACATATAACCCTATTTTAGTCTTTTTTGGCTTAGTTACTCTTAGAAGTAACCACAGTGCTAAAATGATGTGATAGCTAGTATAATATCTTCTGTAATGGCTAATGGCCAGAATCAAATTAAAAATAAAGTTTTGCCTTCTTGTAGTTACACAGAACAAATCATAGCATTATAAAGCTATCTTTTGAAGAGACCTTAACTGACATTTATTCCAACTTCTTGCTTTTACAGAGGAGGAAACATAGAATTAAAAATACTGTGTTTAAAGAGTTCATGTTTAAACATATTGTAAGGGGAAGAGATTGGGATTCAAACTCAGGTCTCCAAATTCACATCACTTTCCATTATACTAAACTGAACCCTTTCCCAAATTCCATCTAGTGTAGGACACAAGTATCTATAATTGCTATGCAAAATAAAGCAAATGTATAAGGAGAGATACAGAGATTCCTGAAAAGAGAGATCACTTTTAGTTGAGGCGAGAAATTTGATACTGCTTTAGTTGGAAATTTCTCTCAAAATCAGATACCTAGGATAGGATTAGAACAGTTTCTTTTGAATCTGGTATCACCCTTGGGCAAATTCTTTGAAACTTAGCATCAAATTCAGGGAGTGAAAGGGAAATAGATCTTATGGTTGAAGGCTAGTACACACCTAAAAGAACCCCAAACTCACGAATCCATAAGAAAACAGGGTCAATTTTTTCAAAGTGCCTTACAAAACCATTGAGAGATATGATCAGAACAGGATTTCTTCTCTTTGCCCTTTTTAACCAGCACATAGATATTCTTTTTTTCTATCCATCTGTTATCATTTGGGATGATACTAAATTATGATTAGCTCAAGAGCCTTGCTAAAGTTTTTTGCTTTTTTGTCCCTTCAGACTTCACAATGTTAGCCTTCCGCAATGGGTATTGATACCCACCAGGTTTTAGAAAAAAATCTCAAACTAAGAATATAGACCCAAATTATCTTAAATATGTTTTGCTGAAATGACCAATAACCAATTGATTGTATTTCACTCCTTTAGGGCAGTGATGGGCAAACTTTTTAAAGAGGGGGGCCAAAGGAGAGAAAATGCTCATCTGTCAGTCTGTTTCTAAGGCAACTTTTTCGAACTTTCATTGTATTGTATCCTACTCATTGTATTTGTCAGATTAGGAATAATGTCCCGTGGGGGAGGGGTAGAATAGAACATTTCAGTGGGCCACATCTAGCCCCTGGCAGTAGTTTGCCCATCATTGCTTTAGGGAATGATGGTTGATGAATTGTTGACCAATAAGAAATTGACATGTTAGTCATGTGAATATTTTAAGGTATCTCTTCTGGTTCTCTCTACCACTTGAAAAAAGAATGTAAGAGTAAGTTTTGCTCAGTATATTTTCCTACTATTACAGCTACCACTTGGGGGAGGAGGGAGGCATGAGACATGGTGGTAAACTTCTTGAATTCTTTTATAGAACTTTAGAGTTCCATATAAAATATTTTTTTTTAAATTTTAAACCCTTAACTTCTGTGTATTGACTTATAGGTGGAAGAGTGGTAAGGGTAGGCAATGGGGGTCAAGTGACTTGCCCAGGGTCACACAGCTGGGAAGTATCTGAGGCCGGATTTGAACCTAGGACCTCCCGTCTCTAGGCCTGGCTCTCAATCCACTGAGCTACTCAGCTGCCCCCTTCCATATAAAATATTTTAAGAAACATTGTTCTAAAATTTAAGTACCTCCTTATATCTTAAATTATTTACCACTCCATATCTCAAATTCCCAAGTCTCTTGTTGTCCTTTGGTTCATAGTACTCTGTCCTTCACTCTTCTCTTTCAGCTAACTGCAATTAGTTTGCCATTTTTCTTCCTCTCTCTGTGATTTGCTCATTTTAACTCTGCTTTCTTGTTCCCTAACCTGCCTCTTAAGACAAACAGCCTAGCAGTCTAAAGCTAAACAAAAGCTAGAGATCCTGGAGAGCGCCTAACTGGTATATGTGTAGAGGATTTTCAAGGGACATACTGAGGCTGACAACCTGGGAAACTGTAGACTTCCTGAGACAAGTTTGTGTGTGTGTGTGTGTGTGTGTGTGTGTGTGTGTGTGTGTGTGTCTGTGTGTGTGTGTGTGTGTGTGTGTATGTACATGCATGTGCAGCTGGTAGTCTATCTATAATCAGTGATCTAAGTTCCTAATATGAACGTAATTAACTATTTTTCTCATTCTGATGGAGTCACCTTAAAGTGTTCTATAAACACCATCCAAATATTTGTCAAGATCTTTTATGGCTTAAACAGAATGGAAACTTATACCTATAAAGCGAAGTTATATGTGATTCTTATTTAAACATAGGGACAATTTTATCCTTTAAAAGCTTAGAGAAGCAGATGGATAAAAGACCTTTTTGAAATATTCCTTGATGAAGCACAAGTAAAAGCGATGAGGAGTTAAATGCTATTACCCTAGCTAAGGCTCTAAATCGTAGTTTAACTATTCTCTTCAGAACTGAAGTACATGCCCAATCCATTACATAATTATGAAATAATATACCATTGAGTAGGAAGTAAATTTGATTACAGGTGATACCAACCACACTACTTCAAGTTACTAGAGCATATACTTGTTTTATTATTTTTTCTTATAAGCTTGGTAAGAAAAACTACAATTTATTTGCCCATTTGAGAAACAGGGAAGACACAGGATTACTTTTGTTCTTTGTTATGAACAAAGTCTCAGAACATTACACAGTTACCAAATTTTCCTAAATTTTGATTTTTAAAAACTTTTATTGTGGCATTTAAGCAACAAGAAATGGATTAGATTATAATAGTATACATGCTCAGTAAAGGTGAAGACTATTTTTAATTTTGTCTTTTTATCCCCAGTGCCTAGCACAATGCTTTGCACATAGTAACTGTTTAATTGTTGTTTGATTAACAAGGTGTTAACTTGTTGAACATTAAGTGAATGAATGAATGCATGCATTATTCAATCCAGTTTCTGACTTTTTTTTTGTTTTCATCTTGGAGATGAAAGAAATCAGTTAATCATAGTACTCTCTCTTTCAGGCTTCCTAGTTCTTTCAGAAGAGGATTTTGTAAACTCTAAGCTTGGGATTCCTTCAGCCAGCTATAATTAATCTACCATTTTTTCTTCCTCCTTCTGTGATTTGCTCATTTCATCTCTGCTTTCTTGTTCCCTAACCTGTGTCTTAAGACAGTGGCCTAGTAATCTAAAATAAAAACTAGAGATTCTGGAGAGTTAAGGTTTCTATGATCAGTTAAGTATGAAATCAAGAAAAATGTGCAACATGTAAAATAATAAAAACCTTACAGGAAAAAATAGGGTGGAATGAGAGAAGAAAGCAATGTTCAGGTTAGTAAAACAAATGGCCAGCATCTATTGCCACAGAAGCATCTCTGATGCCACTTTCTCTTTAATCATAAATTAGTTGCTTTCAGTATGATATCTTATCTGCATATCATGATTACACACAAATAAAAACCACAGACCCCTAGATTCTGGTAATTTATGATTTTTAAAAAGGGCAAGATCCCAATGGCCATTAATGAGGAAAGACTGATAATATTCATGGTTAATACCAAGTTTCTGACTTGTGCATGAATTAATTCAAGGGGAAGGAAAAACATTATGAAGATAATACTGCAATTGCATAAGTTCTGCAAAAGGCAAATAGATTTTGGTATTAAATGTGCAGTATTTTGAAATCAAGTTTCTTCTCTCAAGTGCCTCCAAAAATTCCTTTGGATTTAATGGGGAAATGCTTCAATCTATGGGATATTTTTTTTATGACGAGAATGTACATTGAAAGTTTGTAAAATATATTTGCATTGTATAACATGATGTGTCTAATGTTTGATGCTGATATGAAATGATATTTAATTTAAAACATTTGATCTTAAATACATTTAGACAGTTAAAAAGTAGGATGAGATGCAGGGGAAATATGGAAGAGGACTCACTTTTTGCTAGTTGAAATATGAATATATCTATCTACAAATTTAAGCTATAGTAGTAGATGAAAGTGAAATTAAATTGTAACAATTCATTCAAATAATTCAAGTTAAACAATGACTAAGGTATTTAATTTGTGATATCCAAATAGATGAGTAAGACTGGATTAGTCAGAAAATTGTCTTAATCCCCTAATTCAGGGAATTGGATTCGCAGGACGTCTTAGTATACATTTTTTCCAGTGCCAAAAATCCTCTTATTACACAGCCTCCATTGCACTTTTGCATGAATACTATAATGATAAAAAATAATACTGGCTGATATAATAATATAAATTAGTATTTTAATTAAAGCCATGCTGATAGATAAAGTCATTAGACCATGCACTTGTAAGAATTTAAAACTGCCGCCCCAGCCATTATTGTTACCTCCCGTCTCTTCCTGAAATCTGCTAGCCAAGAGTGGTAGCTAAAAGAGAGAGGAAGTTCCCTCTCACCATGGGAGATTTAAATTGTCCTCTGCGTGGAGATGTAGGCATCCCCACGCCCAAAGAACAGGAAATGGAAACCCGTTGAAGCACGGGAAATGTAGTTTGATAGTTCCCACGTGTCTATAGAAAATATATATACTTTTAGATGGCATCTCTCAAATTTCACTTTTACAATACTTCCAACAAAAGGAATCTACCACTTCTTAAGGCAGCCAATTTTACTCTGGACTAGCTGTATTTGTTTGGAAGCTTTTTTTGCCTTAATGTTGAACCTAAGTCTTCATTTTTGCAATATCTACTCATTATTCTTATTTCTGATATCTGGGTCCAACAGAACAAATTTAATATTTCCCATTTACAACAGCTCTTTAAAAACTTGAAGCTAGCTACTATACTTTTCCATTCTACCCAATGCCTTTGTTTCTCCAGGTAAAGCATCACCAATTCTATCAACCAATGATATGACAGGAAGTCAAGTCATTTCATCATACTTCATCACACCAGCTGCCTTTTTCACTTTCTGACTTTTCAAGTATGTTAGTGGCTCCCTAGTCAGAATTAGTCAGTCAATAGTCAATAAACCTTTATTAAGTTCCCACTACATGTCAAAATACTGTACTATGTTGGGAATATAATGAAAGATAATGAAACAAAACAAAACAAAAATCAACAACAAAGTGCTCTCAATGAGAGCATTTCTTTCTCAAGGAGCTCACGGTCTAATGGGGCAGATAATATGCAAACAACTATATATAAATAAGCTTGGTACAGGATAAATAAAGATAATCGATGAAGGGAAGTTACTAGCATTAAGGGGATCAGAAAAAGTTTCTTGCAGAAGGTGCAATTTTAGCTGGTACTTGAAGGAAGGATGTGATTCCAAAAAACAGAGATTATGAGGAAGAGAATTCTAGGTATGTGTGACAGTTCATGAAAATGCCTGGAGTTGAGAGATAAAGTGTTTTATTTCAGGAATAGCAAGATTCATGTGTTCCTGTATCACAGAGTTTTTGAAGGATGTAAACTGTAAGACTGTAAATTTAGGAGAGGGTCAGATTATGAAAGTCTTGAATGACAAGTAGAAGACTTTATATCTGATCTTAGAGGTGGTTGGAATTTACTGAAGTTTACTGAAAAGAAGACTGATATAATCAGCCCTACATTTTAGCATGATACATTTTGATAGCTAAGTAAAAAACAGACTGTAGAGGAGAAAGATGAGATCAACCAAAATGCTATTACAATAGTCCACATGTGAGTTGATAAAAGGCCTGTATGAAAGGGTGGTATCTGTGTTGAAGGAAAGAATGTCATGAAGGTAGAAATAGGACCTGAAAATAAATTGGATATGAGAGGTGAGAAGGAGAGAGAGGAGTTGAAAGTGACAATTGGGGGGCGGGGAGACTGGTAACTGAGAGTATGGTGGCACCCTAGGTGGTAATACAAAAGTTAAGAAGAGGCAAGAACTTTTGGGGAAAGATAATGAGTTAAATTTTGGACAGTTTGAATTTAAGACATCTTTAGTTTGAGATGTCCTATAGTCGATTAGAGATAGTAAAATTCTGGTGCTATGCTAATTTTCCAAGTCCAGTTAAATGATATTTAATGATACATCCTTTAGTCCAAATTGACTAAGATGCAGTTGATTATAAAAGGAATCTGTCCTCTTTCCCAGTCTTCAGAAGTTTTTGAGGATCCCAGTGAGATGTCTATGCAGTTTATAATAAATGACATTGTTTCTTTCCCCTAGAATCTTCATTCTAACAATTCAAAGACAAAGGACACAATACTTTATCAGATTTAACCTTTTAAGTAAAATAGGTTTTGTGGGATGAAAAGGGCCAAAGTTTTTTATTTTCCCTACCACTATTCATTTCTTGTCAATTTCATTAATAAATCACTATTCCTAGAAACCAAGTCACTCGTAAAAGTTAAGAACTATACATGAGTTTACATTTATTCTTCAATGTAGATAAAAATAATATATAGGGGTAGCATGATGGTAAAAAGCCATCATATATGTATAGTTTAGAGAAATGAGCCTGGTCTTATACTCAATAAATTAGGCATGTTATGCATTATGTATATTTGTGACACATGCATGTGAAACACATGTAACATATATGCTATGTGTATTTGTGAGAAATGGCAGCTTAGCATTCCTTGACTGAGACCAAATGTTCGTTCACAAGATCAGTGCCTTTTTGGACAGTCATTATAGTTACACACCTGTAAAAGAATCATAAGGTGCAATTCATTTTTCTTATTTATGTCTCCACAGCAAATCCACAGAGACTGGCAGCAGATGGAACAGTGCAGAAGTACTGAATATTATATTGTTTGGTAAAAGCAAAGATATTGCATGGTTAACTCTAAGAATGGGATGAACACAACAGCTGGCTCTGGGAATTTTCCTTTTGGGTTTTAATCCTTATTTGAATAATTTTCATGGAAGTTGGCCAGATTGGGGATTAGGAAAAATAATTTTAGAATGGATATCTACCTTCTAATTCCTAATGCATTTTTTGGTATACCTAATATAAGTTAAATGCATCCTGAGGATACTATTTTAACATTGCCCTAATTCAGAAATAATTAGAAGTTAAATTTGCAAAGAATGGTGTAAATTGAATAATGCATGCTAAAATTAAATAGAGATGATTTCAAAATTATTCACTGATTTGGGGTAATATGTCTTAGTTCCTTTTCATTGGCTTATATAACTAAGAATTAGAGGAAGGGGGAAATAAACCTAAATCTAGAAGGGATTTCAGAGGCTGCTAGTATAATCTCCTGATTTCCCAGTTGAGGAACTGAGGCTCAAGCAGGTAAAATGATTTTCAAGCCTGTGGGAGATTTGAGGAATGTAAAATAAAAATTTATTATTATTATTTCAGAAAAGTTCCTATGGTGAGTAAGATAGTAAATTAGGGAGGTAAAAAAGTTTGCATTATTGCAGTGAGGGCCCAATTGGGATTATATATAGCATAAATTTTGGGGGGCAAATAATTTGACACATTTCATAATTTTCTTTAACTTCAATTAGGAACATATGAGTTGGAGTAAAGGTAAAGCATAGTAATTCAAGGCTGTCTTGGCAGAGCCAGATTAGTGACAGGATAAGGCAAGAAGTGATTCAAGGAAAGAGACACATATACAGCCAAACTGGTTGACCCAGGGATAACAATGAGTATGGAAACAGAGCAGTACATGAGTGATGATCTTAGAAAGAGCTATGGAGATGAAGGTGTGTAATTGGAATCTTGTACCCTTGAACTACATTTCCCAGCATTCCTCTTTTGTCCCCATGTTGCATCTTTATGTTTTGAAGATTAGTTTGTGTAACTGCACCCCTCTCGCTCTTTTCTCCCTTGTGCACAGCTGGGAAAGCTGGCTTTACTCAGGCTTTTACTTTTGTCTTTTTATTCCTTTTACTTCAAGTGATTATTAATAAATCTTATAAAATATAATACTTGGAGTTATTTATAAATATAATAAAATAATATAAATAAAATATATGTATATTTTATATATATATAAATATAAATAAAAATATAATAAAATATAATACTTGGAGTTATTTAATCCTAAATTTCTGACTGACCACTTTGGGAAACAAATTCTCAAAAATTTTTTACTTTGATAGTCTTGCAGTAAAGATACTAAGTTTGCCTGGTGGTGGGACCTCCCCCCACCATGAGAGAGGAGAGCTAGGTAGCTGCCTCTCTCAGTGTGCCTTCTGCTCCTCTCTCAGCCATTCTCCCTGCTGCCTCTGCTGCTGCTTTTTTGTTTGTTTGTTTTTCACCTGCCTGCCCCATTTGCCCCTCTGTGGAAGCCGAGTTCCTGCTGCTGATGCTGTTCCTGCTCCCACCGCTGCTGCCGCTGCCCCCAGGTTTGACCTGCCCCCAGGTTTGCCTGGTGGTCCTTGCCATTTCTGCTGTCCATGAGCTACTGCAGTCCATGCTCAATTGCACGAGGTTTCAAGAGCCATTTAGAAGAACCTTTGTTTTTTCTGCAGAAGATGAAATATAAATCTCTTCCCTGCTCCCCCAATGTGGTTTTCAAGCCCACGTTAGCTTTTTAGCAAGGGAATACAGTGTGGTGCAGCCTAATTGATGCTATCTGCCCCACACCCAACTCTGTCTAGCTTCCCTGCTTGGCTAACCTAGGAGGGCTTCCATGCTCCTAGCTTTAGGGTTGGGGATTCAATTATCATCGGGCCATTGTTTTTTACCCCTGTGTGGGGGAAGGGTCAGAACACTTCTCCCAAACATTTTTTTGAGGCTTTTATTCCTAGGGTAGTGCCACCTACTAACAGAAAGTAAAGATGACAAGCATGGCTCAGTTTCCTGCCTCTCTCAAACAGCTTCCTTTTCCAGAGACTCTTATTGAGCTCATAGAGCTTACAGCTTTAAGGTATCTTTTCTTTCTTCTGTTTATGGAGCTTTTTGTGCTGATTGGATACCTTATAGTTGATAGATTCAGCAATCCTCAGATTCACAGGGGAGTTTCACCTTGCTACAACCCCTTGTCATTTTGGCCTCCCCAGTCTCTGCAACACATCCCATATGGGATTTGTTCACACTATGCTCAGTGTGTGTATGGGGAACTCCAGACGTATGACCAAAGGAATTTAAATGTATGATGACACTGGGGAGGGGAAGGAACCTTAAAGAGATCTGGAAGTTTGTTGGTGTTAACTTTTTGAGATTTTTTTTCCCCTCCATAATAGTGAAGAAGTCTATTGGAATTGGAGAAAAGGACTTTTGAATTCAGTGACTGCATCTATTATGCTTATTGTATTTACTGATTGTTTTAAGATTTAATTTTATTTTTAAGTTCCTATATTAATCTAATCAATACTATTTTGTTATACTGAATCATTTTAAGCTACTGTGTTTTGGCCATTAGTTGTATGTTCTGTTATAGTATCTTTATTTGTACCTTTCCCCTATGACTGTACTGAAGACCATATCATTGTGAAAGCCCCAAAACACCTTGCGCAAACCCTTTTCCTGGCAAAACCATAGGTCCTTATGGATGCTAGGTTTGCCACCAGATCCATCAAGGCCACATGTTACCTTAATAGCCTTTTGTTCCTTTTTGCCTTTGTTAATTGTCACAAAGAAGATGATGAATGGACACCATCAAACTGGTTACAACCTTTGGAGAATTTAATGACCTAATAATTTAAATTGATTTTAAGGGGTCTTCAGACATGATTTTTAGATATCTAGTAGCATCAATACCTCTGACTGATCATTTGCCTGCCTCTGAGTTGTTTGTAGCAAGAGGTAAGTGTTCATTTGTAGTTGAAGAGAAGTGCAATAGCACTGTTGTATTTTACCATTTCCACATTTATTAAAAATGTAATGAATGAGACATCTGAAGTGACTTTCACTGTTTTTCTCCTTTGCTCTACATTGAAATGGATGGGACATATTGGAGACACTCTTTTTATGCTGTTATAGTCTCATACTAGAGGAAGGGAGATTTCCCAAAGAGATTTAGTTACCTCAAAATGGGTTATAATCTCATCCAGGAGGTGGGAAAAGATTTTTCTAGGGAGCCTAGTAGCTTCTGAATAGGTTTTTTATATTTGTTACTCTTTAGCTTATTCTACCCTTCCAGAAGAATGATCTAAATCCTTGGTGACATTTTTGACTCAAAGGATTTTCATCAGCAGTCGAGAAGTTTGTGTTTTTTCTGGGCTCCTCTGCCACATTTTGGAATGATGACAATAAGAGACTTTGTTAAAAATGTCTCAGTAAAGGTTGAAAGATTTGCAAGATCTGTAGAACTTGTGACAAGTATCCATGAGTTTCACAGGTTTTTAAACAATGTTACACAGCAATTCATGTGAATTCTATATGATAGTGGGTTTGTTTTGTCATTAACTGGGCTATTGTGAATTTGGGGAATTTTGGTATTTTTTTGCGCATAACCTGTTGTACTACTGTTTTATAAAGCTGTTACTTTGTGAAAATCATTTTCACTCACACTATGGATCATGGCCAAGTTAAAAAGGAAATGAATATCATTTTTTGGGTGAAAAACCTTTGTATTCTACCTCTCCTTGGTTGACACAATGTGTCACTGATTATAAGCTATATATTTTTTATTTTTAAAACATTTTTATTATTGTTTTTTCCTTGTATGTGCAATACAGTATTTGAGTTTTCTTTTCTCTCATTTTTTTTGTACTTGAAGCACATGTTACCAGTATTAAGAGGCTTTTTTGAATTTACACTGGGATAAGTTTAAAATGTCCATTAGCCCTAATGTCAATGCATACCCAAAAAGCTTTAGACCAGTGATGGACAAACTATGGCCCACAGGCCAGATGCTGTCCCCTGAAATTTTCTATCTGACCATGGGACATTATAACTAATCTGACTAATACAATAAGTGGGATACAATACAATGAAACTTTGAAAGAGTTTCCTTAGAAACAGATTGACAGATGCCCATTTCCTTTTCTTTGGTCCCCTCTTTAAAAAGTTTGCCCATCACTTCTTTAGAGTATAGAAACCTGCCATTCATTGATAAATATTATGGGACTTTGCTTAATGATTGTGTCTGATACCATAAGAAGGGATCACAAATGAGCCACTGCATAGTGCCAGTGAGCACAAGACCAAAGAGACCAGCCAATCCTGGTGGGATTGATGAGATTCTGAGCTAAGACAAGAGGACTTGAAATTGCTTGAGGTTCAAGGTTGTGGCTGTTTGACATAAATCAGAAGCAGGTCTTCCCTGTTCCATATTTTATCAAGCAAATCACTTTGGCTGCCATCCTGGCACCCCTATTCCTGAGAAAAAATGTAAATCAGACCAGGGGATGCTATTTCCCATTTGCTGCTAAAATCTAGTCCCTTTTATTTCTTTCATAGTGTGGTGATTTTCTGTAGTCCTGGCTCCTGATTGGGTAAGTACATATTTACCACTAAAGATTTTTCAGGTATAAATCACTTTAATCAGGCCCTGATTCAAGGACTTGTTATAGGTTTATTTTTCCTTTACTTAGAATTTTTACACATAAGACTTTGATATTTTATATTTCATCCAGAAGTTATTTTTTCTCTTTTATTTGGATATTTTGATGTTTTTCATTTTCTTTTGCCTATTGATTCATATACCTCATAACTTAACCATGTATGCCTGTGTGATCCCTGTGTTTGTCAACATTCTCCTCAAGGGGAATATATTATTATCCTATAATTCAAAGTTTAAATTCTTTTGAGAGTAATTTTAAGATAAGAAACTCGCTACCTCCCCAAATCCAGAAAGTGAAGTGTTTGGAGAAAGCACCATGAAGATGCCTGCAGAGACCATGCATTGCACCTAAAGATCCAGAGTAAACTTTGAGATGTGGTAAATTTGAACTGTTGGGGTTTGAATGTATTTGTTTTGAATGTATACTCTTATTCCAAAGGGGACTGCCCTCAAATTGGTTTTTCGTCAATGTAGCAATTATTGTTTTTGTCCTTTTTCTCTTCTATTTCGCTTTTATCCCCAAATTATTGTAATTTCGCCATAGAAACTACAACATTGTATATGCCTTCAGTTAAAATATTTAGAGTTTTAAGTTGGTTATGTTTAAAATCATCCCTTGGGGAGACTATTCTCTCAAAAGATCACAGAGGGGGATGTGTAATTGGAATTTTGTAACCTTGAACTACATTTCCTGCATCCCTCTTTTGTCCCCATGGTGCATCCTTAGATTTTGAAGATAAGTTTGTATAACTCCGCCCCTCTTGCTCTTTTATCTTGTGTGTGCAGCTGGGAAAGCTAGCTTTCCTCAGGCTTTTACTTTTGTCCTTTTATTCCTTTTACTTCAAGTGATCATTAGTAAAACTTATAAGACATAAAGCTACTTGGAGTTATTGTATATTAATTTTAATCCTATAAAGGTAAGGAAGTTATCTTGAAAATGAATAGTTGTGTTTGAGGTTCTAAGCCATAAGAGATAGAAATAGAATAACAGACTGATCAACCAAGGGACTTTCACAGTTCATGAACATGGAATTAGTGCTTTTAGGAGTAGTGGCAAAACAAAGGTAGGGCCATTTCTATGTGCAGCTCAGGTGGTAGAAGAATAGCTCAGGGGAAATGAGAAGTTAGAAAGTAATAGTGTTTTAGGAAATACAGACCTGGGTTCAAATATGACCTCAGATACTTAGTAGCAGTATGACCTCAGGCAAATAAATTTTTTATATCTCAGTTTTCTCATCTTTAAAATGGGGTCAATATTAGCATTTATTGCCAAAGGTTGCAGTGAAGATCAATTGATATGATAACTGTAAAGCACTTAGTGCAAGAGCCTAGAAAATAGTAAGTACTATATATATATATATATATAACATATATTTATATATTAGCTTTATTAACCCAATTTGTCCTAAGCCTTAGTATTCCTGATGCTGTTCTTAAAGAATTGCATCACTACTATGCATCTATCCTCAAATTACCTTTCTTCCATTTCCAATACTTATATTGAAAAAAATCTACATTGTTTGATGAATTCTTTATTATTCTCTTTACATATTCTTTTCACTTTTGGAATAAGTTAAGTTTATATCATTAGAATTTTGTTCTTTAGAATATTTTATCCCTCTTGGTCTGAGTGTTCTACCTTTAGACAAGAACTTAGGACATGAAATTCTATCTGTCTTTTATGTAAATTTTTAGAAATCAATGCTTCTAAAGTCCAGGTTAATATACCACACCATACATGGCATTCTCCACTTTATCTGCCATAAATTCCAGGATGGCATGATCAGTTCTTCCCTCTAGTCACTGATGCTTTTGAAACAAATTCTTCCTTGTTGATGAGTATCTAGTTAACTAACGAGGATTGTCCCTTCTTCCACTTTCTAAAGGATAAAATTCTCAGACCTTGAATTCCACAGTTCCTCTGACAGTAGTAGAGATAACTCTCTAGCAGATGTTTAGGTAGTTAAATTCTCCTATCACTATTATAACCTGCTTCTATGCTAGCTTTGTGATTCATTCTAGAAGTCCTTCATTTTCTTCTTCTTCTAGAGCAGTTTTATTTATGCTTCCACAATATTTAATATGCTTCCACAATAATTATTTCCATTTCCATATATTGATTATTATTCATCTTTATCCCATTTTCTCCTCCTCAGAATTTCCATACAGTGATATAACATCTTGATACATAATGGGGCTCCAAATTCCATTTTTCCTGTTAATTTAAAATAAAATAGATTTTCCTTTGACATATCCAAGTCATGATTCACATCTCTTTAAGTATCAGTTATATACACAGAGTTTTATCTATCACCATTAAAATATCTAGTTTAATTTATTTATGACATACCTATAACTATAATGTACATTTGTTTATAAACATCTGAGACTATTAACATTAATTTTCCTAGATCATGTCTCCTAAAAACAACTGGACATCTCCACTGCTATTCTTTTTACTATGTCATACCTGTACGTCATCTGATTTCACTCTAGCAATACAATTTTCTCCATCTTTATCCTTATTATCAGTTTAAAAATTTCTTTATAAAATTTCAGTTGTCTAAGTGCTCTGGGACAGGCCTATACAGGCTAGTCCAATGATTCAAGCTCAGAATTGGAATACAATAAGATACTCATGTACCATACAATTCAATAAAAATGTTTATTCATCACAAGAAACAACTGACTAAAAATAAATGCTACTCACCTCTGCTTCTGCATTTGCCAGGGCAGCAACATTGTGTTAGAAAGATGTTTTATAGGGCCATGGCCAAACTTCAAGAAAACCAAAATCTCAGACTGGTTTCTTTATGACTCAGATGACAAGGAAGTCATAGAACCAACTAAAACTAAAGGATGTCCTTTCCATTTAAAAGGGAAACCAATTTAGCCTATGTCAAACAGATCTTGTTTTTATTATGGGATCGACATAGTACCAGACTTGCCTTTATCATTTAACAGCTTTGTGACCCGTGTCATGATATTACATCTTTAAATATATCAGGTTCCTTATCTATAAAGTAAGGGGACCTGACTCAATGATCTCTAAGGTCCCTACCAGATCTAATGTATAATTATGTGATTCCTGATGTCTTCTATCCTTAGGCAAAGGCCCATAATTCTTGTTTCTTAAGCCTGATCCAGAAATCCTCAAACTTTTTATAACAGTTTTGCAATTTTTTCAAACTAAAATCCATCTTCTCTCCATCTCTTCTTCATAATCCAGAAAGCAAGAAATCAAAATTCCCTCTTATCTCTGTGACCTATATATTGACTTAAACCCCCACAAATTTAACATTATTTAGATCATACTGTATTTTTTTTTATCTGAAAAACATTTAAAAATACATTTTTTAAACCTTTTCTCAGTAACAGTAGTAAGACAGAAGGGCATCTTCTAGACAAATGGGAATAAATGACTTGCCCAGGGTTACCCAGCTAGGAAGTGTCTGAGGCCAGAGTTCAACCCAGGTGCTTCTGACTCCAGACCTGATTAGCCATTCCCTTTCTGTCAAAGGGTATATACAACTCAATACCTTTTTGGATGCAGTCCAAATTGCTTTCCAGAATGTCTGGGCCAATTCACAACTCTACAAACATTAATGTCTGTTTTCCACAGTTCTTCCAACCTTTGTCATTTTTCTCTTTTGTCAGCTTTGTTAATCTGATGTATGTGAGGTAGAACTTCAGAAGTTTTTAAAAATATTTACCATTCTTTCTTAGAATCAATACTAAATATAAGTTCTAAGATGGAAGTGATAAGGTCTAGGCATTTGGGGTTAAATGACTTACTCAGGAGCACATAGTTAGAAAATATCTGAGGCCATATTTGAATCCAGGTCTCTCCAACTCCATATGTCCCAACTGACTTTCAATTAATTATCACTTCAGAGTTGTTTTAATGAGCATTTCCCCAACTATGTTTGATTTAGAGAATTTTTTTCTTATGTCTATGGAAAGCTTGAATTTCTTTCTCTGACATTTCAATTTTAAAAAGCTTCTCATTTCTTATGCCCTCTTTCCTTTTGTAAAGTTCCTAGTTTCAATTTTCAGCAATGATGAAAATCCTACTTAAGACCCTGAGGTTTTCATTTTTTTCTGCCCAGGATATCAGGAACCCTAAAGATTCTTTATAGGTTCCATTTGGCAGCGTCATTTATCCTCACATAGATCAGGTTTTCAGGTCCATCAAATCTCTGGAGTCACTTCATCATATCCCAAAAGATATACCCCAGAAACATGGCATACTCTCTGATTGTTTATAGCTATTCAATACTCTTCTATCTCTCTGACCTTCGGGATATTTTTTTCCTAAGCAAAGCTTATAATTTATTGAGTCTTAAAAGTTTTGTTAAAAGAGTTTCAGGGTACAAAAATAGTAATAGTACTCTCATGTAGAAGTGGAGAATTCAGTATATTCTTTACCCATAGAGTGAGAATATACTAAAATATGTCTGAAAAATCAGACTAAAACAAAACCTAGCAGTAAGGATACCATTCCACATGTTTGTTTGCCTTCTTTTTCCATGTATAAAAGGGTGTGTTTTGCACTGGTTCTTAAAAGTCAAGTCATTTGGATTTCAGTAGTCAAGATATTCTACATAAATAGTATTTCCATAAGAAGTCTGGGGTAGTGTTTTGTTTTTTTTCTCCAGATCATAAATTGGAGACCTGGTAGAATTTTATGGGCTCAATTTATTCTAATACTTTGTCAATATTTCTGCAGATTAAAAAGATCATTTACTTATTCAAGTCATTGAGGGAATGTAGTGCATAAGTAAGGAAATAGATAAAGATAATTCTGTCTCAGAGATGATTTTAAGACTAGCATGTTTACATAATAGCTCATTATATGTTCTGTTTTCTTTGTCTGATGTTTTATTTTCCATATATTTTATACTTTAGAAGAGAGTTGTTTTATTCTCATGCTCATTATCTTCAGTAAAGGATAGAACTCAGAAGTAATTTTCTAGGATTCATGTTTCAGATATAAAAGAAAACAAATTTAAAAATTCTGAGATCATAATGATTGAACATTAACCAGGTCCAGAAATATGTGTATTCTACAAATAGTAAAATATGATGCTGATTTATTGTCAAGCAGTAACCTATAATTAGGTTGTCTGATGAATATGTTGTAGTTTTGCTTACAAATTATTAACTTCTTTTATTCAGCAAGTACTTATTAACAATCTACTGTATACAGAGCCCTGGGCTAAGATTAAAAGAAGGTACAAAGTTTAAAAAAATTATAATCTCTGCCCTTATGGAACTCAAATCTGAGGAGGGAGATAAATAATGAATGTAAGTAATTATACTACAGAATATTATTTCATTAATACACTAGAGAGAGGAAAAACAAAGTAATATTTGAGATCTAGGAGAAAATGCTGTTTCCAATCAAGGAGATCAAAGATGGTGTTGTGAAAAGTGAATTTGAACCTATGGAAACTTTGGAAAGGAGTGCTACATGTTTAAATCTATACTTTATTAATATCCATTTTATAGCTATGTGGAGCATAGATTAGGGAACAGAGCAACTAGAGGCAAAGGTACCAAGAGGAAACTAGTGTAATAGTTGTGGTAAGTGTAATGTAGAGGATGGCTGCATGGAATTCCTGCAAAATACTAGGTCAAGCCTCACCCAGAATTCCAGGGGACCCCCCCTGGAGAACTTTGGGTGAGGGGACAGTTGAGAGGGAGTTAAACAGTTGTTATCTGGGAGTTGAGGTGAGCAGATCTTGCTGCTTGCTACTCCTGACTTGGGGGTTCACCTGAGGGGCCATTGTGGCAAAAGCCATCGTGGTTTCTACTCAGGAGTTAGCCTGTCTAGTAGGATTAAACCTTACCAACATCAATATAACAATTATTTAGTAATATAGAGATTAGAAATAATTAATATTAGCCTAGAGAACAAGATGACCAAGTGCCTGCCACTCCCTCCTGGAGGGGGGGAAGGGCAGCTTCAACCTGACAGATCAGGGTTTCCCTTTACTTATTCAAATTCTTATTTCATCTCCTACCTTCCCCTTTCCTTACCTTCTTCATTAATATAAGCTTTACCTTCAATATATGTGCCTGGGAATTATTTGGAGACCCTCACTGCTCACTGTTACTATGTAGCTTGAATCTTCTCAGTTGCCAGCTTAAAAAGACATCTCAGCTCACAACATTAAGATAACTAATTACTACTCAGCCCTCTATCAGACCTGTGGGGAATATAAATTAAAGAAAGGGGAACATCATTATAGATTCGCCTCAGCAGAACCTTGCTTGAAGATCCTCAGCCCTGTCTTCATTTTCCAACGGAAACTAACTGCTTTGGGGGAGGGTTTTGAGAGCAAGGAGTACCTTCTGGCCCTTGCCTAACTATCTGCTTCCCCAATATTTCTGTTCTTCATTTCCTAAAGGGGCAACTCAATTTTTGGGAGGAAATATAGTCATTTTCTACTGGATGGATTTTAATTGCAGTTCTTTGCTTAAATCATTATATTGATCAGAGTAGCTAACTCTCAGAGTTCATCATCTTTACAATATTATTATTGAAAATAATATACTCTTGGTTCTGCCTACTTCACTTTGTATCAATTCATATAAATCTTGCCATGTTTTTCTGAAATCATTCTGTTCATTTCTTATAGGCCAATGCTTTTTCGTTATAACAATATATTACTTGTTCATCTGTTGCCTAGTTGATGAGTATCACTTTGATTTCCAATTCTTTGCCAACACAAAAAGAGCCCCTATAAATATTTTTGTACAAATAAGCCTCTTTATCTTTCTCTCTCTTCTTTTTTTTTTAAATTTATCTTTTGGGATTATAGACCTAGTAGTGGTATTACTGGCGGAAAAGGTAAACACAGTTTTATAACTCTTTTGGCATAGTTCTGAATTGTCTTGCAGAACAGATGGATAATTCTACCAATAGTTCATTACTGTTCCAATTTTTCCATATCCCCTCCAGTATTTGTCATTTTACTTTTTTTTTGTTCTGTTAGCCAATTTGTCAGGTATGAGATGGCAACTTTGGGTTATTTTAATTTGCATTTTTTAATCATTAGTGATTTAGACATTTTTTCATGTGACCATTAATAGTTTTGATTTCTTCTTCTGAAAACTGCCTGTTCTTATCCTTTGACCATTTATCAATCAGAGAATAGTTTGTATTTTTCTGTTTTGTTCAGTTCCCTTTCTCTTTGAGGAATGAGGCATCTATCAGAGAAATTTACTGAAATTCTTCCCCCTCCCCTACCAGTTCCTCTTTCCCCTTTTAAGTTTGGTTGCATTCATTTTATTTGTGAAAAAAACTTTTCAATTTCATGTAATCAAAATTATCTGATTATGTTCTTTTTGCTTTGATACAGACAATTATGCTGATAGTTTTCCTAGTAGTCAACTAGCCTTGCATTCCAGAATAAATCACAAAAGGTCATAGTCTGTGATCTTTGTGATATATTGCTATAATCACTCTGCTAGAATTTTATTAAAAATTTTTTACATTACTATTCATTAAGGAAATTGGTCTATAATTTTCTTTCTCTGTTTTTGCTCTCTCTGATTTATTTATTTACATTTTTAAATGAAATTATCTTTTGTCTTAGAATTGATATTAATTCTTGATTATGAGGCAGAAGAGAAGGACCTCAACAATTTGGTTTAAGTGACTTGTTCAGGGATGCACATGAGGCCAGATTTGAACCAAGTTCCTCCTGATTCCATGCATGGCTCTCTCTCCTTTGAGCCCCCTAACGGCCCTGCTCTCCCTGATGTAGGTATTGATACTATATTTGTGTAATTAAAGCAATTTAGAAGGATTTCTTCTTTACTTATTTTTTCAAATAGTTTATGTAATATTGGGATTAGTTGTCCCTTAAAGGTTTAGTAGAATTCATTTGTAAATCCATCTGTTCCTATTTTCTTAGGGAATTTGTTTATGGTTTGTTCAGTTTCTTTTTCTAAATTAGGATTCTTTAAGTATTCTATTTCCTCTTCTGTTAATCTGGGCAGTTTATATTTTTATAAGTATTTATCCATTTCACTTATATTGTTAGTTTTACTGGAATATAAGTGGGTAACATAATGCCTAATTATTGCTTTATTTTCATTTTCACTGTTGATACATTCATCCTTTTCATTTTTTATTTTGGTAATTTGACTTTCTTCCTTTTTAAAAATCTAATCAATCAAAATCTCTTCTATATTTTTTTAGGATATCCAACCCTGACCTTTTATTGGCCTTGCTATTCCAGAATTCAATTTGAGTCTTGATATTAAAATTGTTTGGAGGGGAATTTTGTGAAAGGTCATCTGAAAGCTTCTTTTCTTCTGCCATTTTGGTTTCACCATTGGAAGTAAGTAACATTTATTAAATAATTCCAAAGCTTCACATATTAGCATTTGCCTTATTAGCCTTTTGGTATTAGCTATTTTATAGAAACTACATAGGTAAGTTAATATTTTTCTATAGCACTTTCTAATCCATTCAGTAGCAATCCTATTTCATAGGTCAAAAAAAAAGATTTGGGTTTCTAGTGGAGATAAAGTATTTTTTTCCACAAATTTTGAGGGTTTTTCCAAACCATTTATAAATGTTTAATGGAATGTTTTTCTACTTAATTCCTTCTTGCCTCAAAAATATGACTTCTATGTTGAAGATTTATTAGCATTAGTACTGTTTTGTTTCTGTTTAAAATAAACAATAGTTATATCATTTGGGTTCAAACACAATCAGGAAGAATAAATACTCATAGCCTATTCTGTGAGTATTCAATGAGCCTTAATTTAATGAATATTTTGTTGTAGAATGACTGTGCTAGGTTCTTAGTAAATACCTTGAGGATTGTAACTGTGGTAAGCTTCTCACAATAGCATCCAGTTTTCTCTCCTTTCTAATGGTATCAGGCATTGCAGTGAGGAAAAGGTCCACTTCCACTAAAATTTCTTACTTGAATCAGAAGCTACAAAACAGAAGCACACAAGGTCAACGGATAGGTCAGTCTAGGATATTGTAGACATAACCAAATATGGTGGAACAGAGCCCTCATATGGTGTGCAAGTCAGAGAAGTTGCAAAAAAAACTATAGAGAAGTTTTACAAAGAATACATGCTTCGTGTATGACACTTATATACCACAGAACAGTTTTGAAATATATCCATCATCCCTTTCCACATTCACAATTGTATAAGAACCATCATGTCAGGCTAGAATTGTTTATCTCAATCCACCTGGCTTAACCCAGTTACCATCTGTTGGAGTTTGAGTGAAATAAAGGTTAGGTGCAACAGCCAGGCTTTCAAAAGCAAAGGTTCCAACAATGTTCATTCTGTAAAAATCAGCCCAAAATGGTTTTTTTAAACTCTTTTCTTTTGTCTTAGAATCAATGCTAAATATTAGTTCCAAGGCAGAAGAGCAGTAAAGGCCAGGCAATTGAGTTAAGTGATTTTCCCAGGGTCATACAGTTAGGATGTGTCTGAGCCTAGATTTCAACCCAGGTCTTCCTGACTCTGGCTCTCTATCAATTGAACCACCTACCTACCCCACAAGAAGTAATTTTAATTATTTTTAAAACTTGATTTTGAATATATCAGGAAATTTAAACTCTAAATTCAAATGAATGACTGAATCAATGATCTGGCTAAGGAATATTCACAGTTTTGATTGATACTTGCTAAGTTAATCCTATAAAGTTTCTCTATTCAGTTGGATATGGACCTTTTTCTCTCACTTTCCCTTTCTTATTTTCTTTTTTTTCTCCTCAGTATATTCAAAGTCATTCTCCTACACTCTGTGTCCAATATATATACATTTATATATATATATATATGTATATGTATACACACATATATATGTATATATATATTACTTGAAATAATTTGAGGGTTTTCCCTTGTATTTATGTCAATAATGCCATACCTCTATATAATGACACTAACATCACAATGTTGGATTGTATCAGAAATCTTAGCCCTCTTAAGAAGTCAAAGAATGAGATGTATATTTTTCGACATAGCCCATGTGTCTTATTTCTTGAATAAAAGTGTTTATTATAACATATATTTATAAAAAATCATATGTACTATATTATTATGTTACATAATGTATATTTATATATAAAATATCCTCAAAAAGTCATTGTATATGATATAAATTAAGCACATCTCCTTTATCTTGGCCTGAAACAATCTGTACCCACTTAAGTGTAATGACAGCCAACTTATTTTATTTGCCATGACTCTCATCTGTTGTCTGTTATCTGACTAATGTGGCATTAAGTCACAATATTGAAAACTGGTTTTTCTTAACAAACAATAAGCTTTTGAACCTCAGGAGTAATGAATTTTTTTTTAATTTTTTTTTTAATTCTTACCTTCTGTCTTGGAGTCAGTACTGTGTATTGGTTCTAAGGCAGAAGAGTGGTAAGGGTAGGCAATGGAGGTCTAGTGACTTGCCCAGGGTCACACAGCTGGGAAGTGTCTGAGGCCAGATTTGAACCTAGGACCTCCCATCTTTAGGCCTGGCTCTCAATCCACTGAGCTACTCAGCTGCCCCCGTAATGAAGTTTTAAGAAGATTTTTCACCTAGTTCGAGGATAGTGACAAATACTATGTAAATCAAATTATTCTCTTTCTTATTTTGGATTATTTGATAGATTCAAACTGTCTCAACACATAACACAAATCTTAGATTAAAGGAATTGAAATAAGTAATTTAAGACAAAATGACATTTTGATCCCATATAATCATAATTATTTTAATCTAAAACCATAGTGAATCTAAAGAGTTTGGCATCTATGTTTGAATCCTCACTCTTCTACTGACCATTGGAAAGTCACAACCTTTCCTGTCCTTGGGTTTTTCCTCTGTGAAATTAAAAGGTTGGATTAGATAACCTCTGAAAACCTTCCCAGCTTTAAATTTATAATCTTTACCATATAGCAAAGTATAAAGTTATATATATATATGTATATATATCTATATATCTTTACATATATACATGTATACATACACACATATATTTTATATATATACATATATATGTATATATATAGTTTCACTACATATAATACAGTTCCACTTTGTGTGTATAGACTCTACTTCATCATTTTTTGTTTTTTACCATTATCAGATTTCCTGAATTTAAATAGAAACATTCATGTTTAAACCCTTTGCAAAGATCTTTCTACATAATTAAAATCAAATTGATTTAATGCATAGATATAGATTTCTGTATTCATGTCTATACACATAGAGAGCTACAGCTGGTGGTAAGAGATGTAGATAGCTGCCTGTGGTACGAAAAACAATGGAGGAGAACACAGGATGCTTTGAAAAAAATCATTAATTTTTCTAAATATTCATGTTTTAAATTCTAGAAAATTCTTTACAGTAGATAGGTATTTGTATTGTGATTAGTCAAACTGAAAGTGTTACAGGTAAAGTGTCACAGCCTCTGATGGATCATAGCACACAGGGGTTATAGTTTTTAGACCTTGCCTGTAGTATAAAAATGCTACATATTGGCTGTTTGCCTAAACTAAAGTGTTTGTGCCATGTGTGTACATATATACCTTTGTCATAATGTCAGCACATGGCAGACAAAATATGATGCAGCAAACAACAATGATATCAAAACATTAGGTCTTTGGAAGGAGCATGTTGTAGGGGGAAAGTACAGGAGATTGAGTCAGAGAACTTCGGTTGAACTTCCAGCTCTGCCAAAGTTGCTTATTTGTAAAATGAGGGGGTTGAATTAGGTGACCTCCAAGGTCACTGAGATTTATTTTCTTTTGAATATTTAGTGGAAAAGAAAGATGGATAAATCTTCATGAAACTTCAATAAACTTTGATTTCAAACAACTAAATCACTAAGGAATTGCAGTTACTTAACACTCATCCCAAGAAACAAAAAGTTCATAGAGATAGAGGCTGGAGATTTAAAAAAAATTACAAGTAATGAAGAAGCCCCTCATTACAAGTATTTAACTTGCCAAATTGGGTGACAGCAAGACAGAGTTATAACAGCTGCGTATGTAATTGAATCTTTCTTCATGAACCATAATTATAGGATTTGGGAAATGATAGCAAAGTTAACAGAGTGACATTTTTTGTAAGAAGGATAGCAGAAATTGATGTATATGCTTCTTGGAAAAATCCCAGGTGTTGTCAGAATGCATTCTAGAATTATGTCAAGAAAGAACAAGAGCAAATGCAAATCCTTTTTCTGGTAACTACAAAATATTTTTAAGGAAGCTCATCTTCTAAGATGATCTTAATTGTTTGGTGCAATATGAATTATTTATTTTGGTCAAATAAGTACATGTTGCTAATGGAATAATCTTTAAAGTGGTAATTATTTTCCACATAAAAATGTGCAGATCCTTAAAACTGATCTATTTTAAAGATAGACTTATTGTGTGTTGAAATAGAAAGCATGATGTTCTTTATAACTAGGGCATTTTGAGCTTTAGGATGATTGCAAAATTATTTTTGAGCATAGTTCTTTAAAATTCTATTTAAAAATGTATCACTTTCAGTAAGTGGTCTATTAGAAATTATTCATCATTCTAAGGGAAATGAAATGATCATATTTTTTTATATGAGCACAAGTACAGTCAATTTAACATTGTATGTATATGGATTATCTTCTTGAAGAATTAGCCTTTCCAAACTTCTGAGTTAAGCATATATGTTCAGATAGTTTACAACCTTTGTAAAAACAAAATTAAAGTGAATCTACTTCAGTCATCATAATATAATACAATTTACAACAAAATGTAAATGTTGTTTAGATTATTTGCTATTTGTACTCATTTGCCTCACTGATCACTTTCATTATTGTAGATAATAAATACTTGACTCCTAAACTATTCTACTTGAAATTCCTATAAATAAAAGAAAGGAGAAACTTGAAGAATATGAAATATATAAATTTTAGGGGAACCAGAACTGTAATTTTGCTGGTATAGAGAATTCCAAGTAAGGGAAGTCCATCTATCCATGGAAATAAACAATTGGTTTGCAATTTATGCTCTTTGAAAGTTGCTTTGGGTCAAAGAGCTAGTATTTGCTAGAGGGGTAACTTAATTTGGGTCTTCCTGACAAATATTTCAACATTTGCCAGACCTCTGTCAATTTTCTTCTATGAACAGTCTAGTCCATAGGGTTTTGTTGCTCAATTTTACACACTTAATACAATTATACACCAATACTTTTAGCTTTTCATAAATATATTTATTTCTCTAAAATCTCCTAATACACACTAATATTCTTTTAGGGGCTCACATGATTTATATTTGAACTATTAATTGATACAAATTCAATAAATGTGAATCTTACTGATCTCTCCAATAAAAGAAAGTGAATTTTCAACAGGAAGGGAAGAAGAAATTCTATTGCAAAAAGTATTCAGTCCTGGGATTGAGCTATGTCTGGAATCTAATTACTGAAAGGAAACATTTACTGAAGATCTGTTAGGTCAAAGATAGATAGTTCCATGATCGTAATGCTTTTCTGAAATCAATGATGGGTACACTGGTATATCTTCTATTGTTCTCTTGAAGATTCATTGTCAAAGTTCTAAAGTTGTAAGCAATCCATTTTTCCTTAAGGACCCTTGTGCCATTTTCCCCAAAGAGGTCAAGTGAATCTTTTAAAGCCTCTTAAAAGATACTTTTGTTATGTTGAAATTTGTTAATACATGTAATAGGCAAAATACATTTTTTATAGGAAAAAAGAGATACTTTTGCCTTCCCTATTGGCTGCTATTTCTTCTTTCTTCCATTCAAATTACTATGTAGTAGATACTTTTTATATCTTATTTAATTACTTATAAACATACTTATTGTTTCTCTGAGAGAATGTAAGTTGCTTGAAGATAGGGTTTGTTTTCCTGACATTTAGTAATTACTTATTAATTGCTTTCAGACTGATTATCTAAAATTAGACAGCCTAGTTACTAGAATAATGTAGTTTTTTGATTCATATTCAGAATGTTTTGAAGGGAAGTGCCAAGTACTTTTAAAACACAAACAAATTCCCCATCTAGGAGGTTCTTAGCCCCCTACTTCCTGTATTATTGAGATGCCCATAGTTTTCCATTTTAAAAACTTGCCTTAAAACACACATACACATGCACACACAAATCTGTCATTAATTTCCATGGAAATGAAGAGAAAATTAGCAAGTACCAATCCTCCCTTGGAAAAGCTTATCACTATTTGTATATGTGATTTCAAGAAGGATGACCTGATTAAGATATTTATACTTAATGTTGATAGCTATGATATGAATCAAAATTTAATAGGTTAGGGAATAGGCTGGTTATTTTATTAATACAGGTAACCTCCAGGTGGGGACACCACCTCTCCAATGCACACTGGACTTTTCTACAACTTAAAGTCTTAGAGAATCTTCTAAAGTCCTGAGAGGCTTAATGAATTATCCAGCCTTACATGCCTACCTACCATGTGACAGAGACAGGAGTTGATTGCAGGTATTCCTGATTTTGAAAAAAACTAGCCTTCTCTCTAAGCTTGCTACAATTCTTCAAATATTTTCTATTAATATTCAATATTAAACAAAAACCACATATCACAGTATAATATTTCCATATTTAAAGAATCTGGAGATCTAAATTTGGAGATCTCCTCTTATAATCCTGCTCACAGACATAAGGGTTTATAGATGGTCTTTTTTGAGTTGATGCATCTTAAAAAAAAATCACCTGGTAGTTAGTCTTCTGTTGATTAGTTTCTCTAAATTTAGCAATGTTGATCATTATATAGATATACAGTTTTGCCAAGATTTCTCTTCAAGGTTTCCCAGCTTAGCTGAACCTGCCAGAAATTAAAATATGGTGATTTTGAGAGGGCAATGTCAAGTCCCAGTTGCCCTGCTAGATATAGCTCTGAACAAGCTCTACAACCTCTATGCGAACTTTCAAGAACTCTTCAACTACTTTTCTTCCAACTCCCTTATGATCATGGTCTACTTTTTATCTTTTAATTATTTCAAGTCTTAATCCCATGGAAATGGTATAGACTATGTTTGTTCTTATTGAATATCCTACATGAAACTTGGGGGTTCTACATTCATGATAGCCCCTTGTCTGTTTTTCTATTTACATCTTTCTGTTTACTCTCTGTATTATTTTCTGTTCCTGTCTACCTCATTAGATATTCATGTAAATTTTTGTTTGCTTTTCTGAATTCCCCATATACAGCTTCAGCATAGTACAACTTAGGAGGAAAAATATAAATTATACATACCACTCAGAACTTTCTAAGGCATGAACCAGCACTAGGGCCAAGGAAAGATCAAGAAAATTTGGGCCTTGAAGGAAAGAGCAGCTTGAGGGTATTGGAACCTATGTAGGGCTGGAGATTAGGCAAACTCAGAATATATCTATATTTACATACACATACAGGTGTTTGTATATATACATATATATGTATACACACATATGTATGCATGTACATGTATATATTCTTACCTTCCCAAGGACCCCAGGAATAGAGTGTCACATTACAACTGGGAAGGGAGAAACTATACAATATAATTTATCTCCTAGGTTTCACTATACTGAAGCTGGTTATGGGAAATTCAGAGCATCAAAGGAAAATTTATACGAACTAATATCAAATGAGATTGGCAGGAACAGGAACAGAATATAGACAGTAAATGGAAACATGAAAATAGAAAGACTAACAACAAGATACATTCAAAGCAGTAAAATTATAAAGATTAGCTTTAGCCCCAAAGAAGAAATGAGAAAATACAATGCTTCTTCATCTTTGGAGAGGAAAGCTACAGTTGACATAAAATACTAAATATATTCAATATGCCTGTGTGTGTGTGTGTGTGTATTTATTAGTTCTGAAGAATTACTTTCTCCCCTATCTTTCTCTCTCTTCTTTATTCTTTTCTACCCAGGAATACATCTTGTATAGTGGGAGGTGTATATTATATTAAAAAATGAAGGCGATACAAAACAAAAGCTATTAATAATACTATTCTTTTTTTTATTAATTTTTAAATTATTATCACATAAAACACTTTCACATTGGTCATTGTTGTAAGAACATACTCATAGAAAATCAAAACCCCAAATATACTGATTTGAATGATAATATATTTTGATTTCCCTCTATCAGACTCCAAAAGTATTTTTTCTGTCCTTCATTGATGTTATTCTTAGCTGATTTTCTGGGTTTTTACCTCTTTCCATTCTTGGAGTCTGATGAGGATTGAGAGCTCTGAGAGTCTGCTCCCCTTGCTGATTCAATTGACCCTTGAGATGCTGATGGCTTAAGGACTTGTCTCAGGCTTGGGCATAAGTTTTTGATCTCACTCTGATCTTGATCAGGTCAGGGGCTGATCAAATTCTAGCCCCAGGTTTAGGCTTAATTTTTTGGTTGCACTGTGCTATTGGTCCAATCAGGCACACTCTTAATTGCCCTGTTCTAGAGATCCACCCTTAGTTTTGGGCAAAAAGTTAGGTGGGGGTGCAGTCCTGTGAACTGTGTTCTCACTCTAAAGTGTGAACTATATCTTCATCCCAAGGCAAGTCTGGGATTCTTGGCTTCACTCTGGGGCCACATGGATTGGGCCCCTTCAGCTCAGACTGCTCTGGGCTGGGACTCTGGACTTCTCCACAGGTTTGAAATTTCAAGGGTGTGTGGGTTGGCTTGTACCACTATTTTCCCAGGTAGGATCTCAGGATCTGAATGTTGGATTGGACTTAGGTTCCAATCCTGTGACAGCACATATAGGATGGGGGTATGTGGCTTGCTCTTGGCTTGCTCCTCCTTCCCTTCTACAGTCTCTTGCTGGCTTTGTTCTCCTCTCACCCCAGTGCCCTAGATGTTCTCAGCCTAACTTTTGGGTTTTTCTTTTCTTGAAGGTTGTTTCACTCTGTCTTATTGATTATTTCAATCCTGTATTCGTTTTTGTGGTAATATTTTAAACTTGGTTGGAGAGTATTCTGGTGGCATGGAGCTGCTCTGGTTTACCAACAGTACTTTTTCTGGAGGTGGATAGCATTTCCTCTCATATGTCTTTTAGGAACTGTCCCAGATTATTGCATTGCTGAGAGTAGCCACATTTTCACAGTTGATCATTTTACAATAATGCTATTATTGTGTACAATATTCTCCCAGTTCTGTTTATTTTGCTCTTCACCAGTTCATGAAGATCTTTTCAGCTTTTTATGAAATCATTTTGCTTATCATTTCTTATGGCACAATAGTATTCTATCACCCACATGTATACAATTTGTCCAGCTATTCCACAATTAATGGACATGCCCTTAATTTCCAATTCTTTGACACCACAAAAAGAGCTGCTGTAAGTAATTTTGAACAAGGAGGTCCTTTCCCCCTTTTAAAATTATCTCTTTGGGAAACAAACCCAGTAGAGGTATTATAGGATCAAAGTGTATACCCAATTTTAGAGCCCTAAGGGCATAGTTCCAAATTGCCCTCCAGAATGGCTGGATCAGTTCATAATTCCTCCAGCAATGCATTAGTGTCCAAATTTTGCCGCATCCCCTCCAACATTTATCACTTTACTGTTTTACTGTTCCATTAGTCAATCTGATAGTGTATGAGGTGATACTTCAGTGTTGTATTAATTTGCTTTTCTCTAATCAAGAGTAAATAAATATTCTTTAAAAAGATCCCTCATATTAAAGTGTTCCAAAGAATATCCAGAGAAAATCCTTATTCTGTTTAGTCCCACACATTCCCCATTTTCTTCTAAGCAAATATGATTATTTTAATTGCTATTGGTAATTCTATTTGTGGAGTAATTGATTATATAATTTTAAAGAAGCTTTTAAAATACAAGTGAAGATATTACTTTAAATTATGTGACGATAAGTAAGGTGAAAAGGCTAGGTGAGCAGTGTGAACTTTTACTTCTTAGTCCATGGACTGTGAATGCCTTCGTTTTTTGCGTCTATCAGTGGGTACTTTCTAAGCAGTTAACTAGCCTCACGGCCAAAAGAAGATCAGGAGAAATCACACCTTGAAGGAAGAGGGAGCTTCAGGGTACTAGGAGTCTATATAAAGCTGGAGATTAGGTAGATCCAGCTATTCCTTGTGCTGAAAGCAGAGCTAATGACTGGGAATTGTGAAATTGAAGAAACAATTCTGAAAAAAACCCAGGAGAAACATTACCTCTTACCTAAAGTTGATTTAAGACTTCCAAGAGGACCTTATTTATTCCATCTGCAAGGAATACTTCACAAGCCCAGGGTTCCATTGAGTGTGGCTCCCCAGTTTTTGTCATTGTTGCCCTTTCAGGAACAGGAACAGGAAGTTCATGAACTTCCCCTGCAGGAAGTTTCTACCCTTTTCTCCTGCTCAGACTGCAGGAGGCAAGGGATTTCCAATCCAACCTGGGTCTTGAGAAAATGCCAATCTGTGTCAAAAAACTAAGACCCTATTGTATACAAAAAGCTGAAGGACATGGTAAGTGTAAGTCCAGAAGCTGTTCTCTGTGGATGACTGGAGTCCTAGTCTGTGTGACCTGTTCTTAGTCTCAGGAGCATGAGTCTCATATGCTCAACTGCATTGAGGAAATTGTTGCAGACTTTAGGGAGAAGCTTGAAGAAACTGCGAATAATTTGTGGAGGAAAACTGAGCAAGTTGTGCAAAAAATGACTAAAGAGAAAAATATGTTTCACATGTTGGAGGAGATAGAGACTCAAAAGAAAAATGTTTGGTTTGAATTACATAAAATATAACAGTTCCTACATTAGAGGTATGAGTGTCTGTCAATTTTGCAAACACAAGGAAGAATCAATTTTGTTCAACTGAGGAAGATAAGGAGACTCCCAAAAGAATCAAGAATTAAAGAAGAAGATCATAGAATTAGAGTAGGAGTGCAAGAAAAAGATATGGATTTGTTCTAGAATATGAAAGGAGTATTAAAAAGAACTAACCTTTCGGTGCTCTAAAAGAAAATACAAAATATCTTCCTAAAGCCGATTGTTTGTCCCATCTCTGGAATTATAGAACAGATTTCAAATTTCAAAGTAGCTATTGTAAAAAAGATTGGGCACCGGGGATGTTAAAATATAACCTAATGGTTGTGGGTAAACACACACTGGGTTGAAGGAGAGACAGGACCAGAATAGGGAGACCAGAGTACACAGCTAAGTTGCTGCTAACTGTCAGGAATGGCTGTTGGCCAACTGTCACCCAGCTCACCCCCAGGCCAGAGTCTGAAACCAGCAGGCAAGGTAAAGGGTTTTTTAACAGTTTTAATTATGATTTACTTATAAAGGTGGGATAGGGGATTCTACACTTACTACCCTAAAGGGCAAAACACAGGGGTAAGGGGAGGACTTGTCTACACTAACTCTAATTGACCTAGGCCAGGCAGCACTCAAAGAAGCAGTAATGGAGTCTCTGGGAAGGCTGCTTCAAACCTGGTTCCAGTCAGGTTTGACCAGCACAGCTAAAGGGCTGAGGGTGGCTTTGAGGGTTCTTATGGTAATCCACAGATGATCACAGGATGCCAAAAGCCAAGGTGGTCCAAGGTATCCAAGTAGAGAGAGTGTGCTTGAGATACTTTCCACCAGATCCCAAACTCCTCCTCCACTTGGTGCAGCTCTGGAGTTCTTGTCCACTTGCTAGAAGCCACCACCACTCAGGATCCCAGGGAGTCTGGTTGCAGGGTGTCCTTAATTCTGAGATCTCCCAGGGCTAGCAACAGTTTGTGTCAACCACTAATGGAGTCTCTCTCAGAGCACAAGCCCTTACTTCCTGCTCCTTCATTCCATCTTGGAATGCTCCAGCCATTCCTACTAGGTCCATAGAAACTATATGCAACTAATCCTACATAATCTTCCTCACAACAATATCACTTTGGATTATAATCCAGCCAAACCAGGCCTCATCATATTTAAAGTTTTGAGGAGTGTGACCTATGGAGGTAAAGAAGAGGAAGTATCCAAGTACAGAGGGAGATTTGGAAATTTGGTCCATGTCCTTGGTGTTCAGTTCTTTGTTTCAAAGAGATGCTCCTGGAAGGAGGAGGTGCCAGGCAATACTTGCTGGTGTATTGGTGTTTGTAAAATGTCAACCCAGCTGGAAGACTTCTTTGTTCTTATGGCTAAACATGAGAACAATTGCTACTCTCTACTACCATAGCTGAGTACCAACTTTTTCCCCAAATCCATGTGAAACGCTGACAGATTAATGAGTCAAATTTAAAAAGTGGAGATTTTCTTTAATTATGATTGTGGAAATATAGCATTTTATCATGTGAGAGAAAGATGTTTATACATTCACTATCACTTTCTTCTCAGGACCTCTCAAGCCCTTCTAAGAAAATCCTGAGAAATAATTGTTCTCTAACCATTTGCCCCTAATTTAGAGTTCTTGAAGAGTAAATATATGCTTACTGGCCAAATGGACAGCAACTATATCCCACAATTCATGTATGAAAAGAATTGTATGTAGTTGCTCAAATATCATACTTATTCCTCTATCATATCTGTAATACTCACTTACTTTGGGCCAACACTTGTGCACTTTTATCCTTTTATAAAAAGAATAATTGTAACATTTTAACACAGTTTCCTGAGATAGCCTATAGTATAAAAATATAAAGATAAAGATAATATAACAACATAACTCTAGAGAGTAAAAATGACTAATCTACTCTGTTTCCTGAATTGACCTAAAACCCCAAGTTAATTATATTGCATTTATATTGCATGAATTTTATATTTATTTTTGTATATCTTTTCCTTGTATCCCAGTCAGGTAAGCTAGGTTAGGACAGGGACTGTTTCCATTTCATTTCTTTATTCCCAGCGCCTAGATGGTCTGTAATAAATGTTAAATTGCAGGTGGAAGAGAGGCCAATGTCACTTCATTGAAAGATGGATTGAGTTCTAAGTAAATAAGTGTACTTTTGCAAATGTTTCCATTTACTTATGTGTTTGCTGATATGCTGGAACATCCAGTAGTAAGCAAGGATAATATTTCTTTCTTTGGCATTGTTTTTATTTTAGAGTAAATGTCAGAAAATATTTTAGAGTAAATGTTGCCAAAATGATGACTACTATTATTATCAATATTAGATAACAGTCCCTTAATTTGAGGCAAGCTCGTATCTTGTACATTTAATTGAAATATTATTTTACTTCTCCTATCAATTGCATGCTGCTTTCATCAGGTTCTTAAAAGCTGTGTAATTGCATTGAAGTAAAACCGTTAAGTAGTTTAATGGAGCATGTGCTTTTTAGACCTAGTAAGTGGATCATAATGGAGTGATGAAAGTTGCCTTTGTGTGAGACTAAATTCAAGGTAAAAATAGAAGTTTTGAAGTTAAAAGGGCTTCAGGGACCACCTAGTACAACCACCTCATTTTACAGATGAAGAAACTGATGCTTAGAGACGGGAAGCTGTTTGCCCAAAATTTCATCACAGCTTATGAGGCTCCATAATTAGCCTTAATGTAGAATTGTGTACAGATGAACTAATTAAAGAAAAGGTACCTTGTATTAGAAGAGTCAAAATGTTTGGGGGACTCAGGCATTTTTAAACCTGAAGTGATGGTGAAGCTTCTTTCTAGGAATCAAGACTAAGTTCAGATTATATTTGCTTGTTATATAAAAGTTTTGAAGTCACTTTTTGCATCTCCTCTATACTTCAGTGAGACCACAATGGCCTAGATGAAAAGTAGATTCCTGTCATATCTCTCAGAATATAATCTAGCACAGTGCTTTGTGAAATGATATTCTAATTCAAAAGCTTTTTACAACTTACTGTAAAGTCTGTAATCAAGGGGGCTTTCCAGCACATCCTTGAGAGACAAAGAGAGGTGTTCATTTTGACATTGACCAGATCTCATCTTCTCCTATACCTATATTCCTTATTCCACACTCCAACACATTCCTTTGTCTAGAGGATGACCTTTATAAAGTTTGAAAAACTTCAGACTCCCCATCAGTGTCCTAAGAGTATCCCCAGATTAGCTATCCACAATATCTATCTATACTAGCAACCAAGGACAGATGAACTCAGATCCACTATACTTGTTTGAAACTTTGTCAATGATCATATCTCAGGTGGGAGAAAAGAACTTCCAGGAATGAGGATCCTTGAGTTATCCTTTTCCAACACCTGCTAAGTTTGAGCCCATTTCTGTATGTGTTTATAGGAAAGGGTGTCACATACTTTGGCAGGGGATGAGGAATACTTTTCTAAAAGCCATTAAGACTGAGTGTCTAAAATATTCTTAACTAATAATCTTGGAGAAACTCTCTGGTGGAGGATCAAGCCAGTGATACTAAAGAATCTACCCCTCAACCCTCAGAAGTTCTCCTAGAATACTTAGGGGGAAGGTAGTCAAGCTCTGAGAACTTCAGTTGTTAGGAGTGGGAATTGGGATAAGATTGCCTCAGAGTTTATATTCAGTAAAAAATTTTCTATTTTTTTCAGTTTGGGCCTGTTTCCTATGTATACACTGACACATCCATCTTCCCCATCATTGTGTACATATATACATGTTCATGTATATTTGCAGATATACAAAAACAAAGTATATGTGTAAATATATATTTTATTTGTATATTAACGTACACAAAATATGTATATATGTATGGATATAGAGAGAGACAGAGAGAAAGACAGACAGACAAACAGACAGACAGAAACACACACACACACACACACACACACACACACACACACACACACAAACTATGTAGGTTATTTAACAGCCATCACTAGAACTATGGGCTGTAATCCAATCTACTCTTCAAGGTCTGAAGGAAATTTCAAGATTCTTAAAGGGACTCCGTGATCTCCCTTAGAGGAATGACTTGAAGGTTTACTTTGCATTTATGGAATTAAATGACTTAAAAAATCATAATCAACAAACAATTGGAATAGCACAATCTTTCATATTCTACTTTTTTTGGTAATATGTGAGCTGACAAAAAAGTGATATTCCTCTATATGGATTTTCCAGAGCAGATTGTTATGCCATGCTTCTTTGAGTGGTAAGAGTGTCTTCCAAAAGGTTCTGTAATATTTTAGGGCTTGATGTGACCAGCATGTTGTCATTCACAAATAGAAGCATCTAGAAGACCTCAATAATTGTAGCTAATCCATTTCTAATCTCATCTTCCTACTGAAGCTTCTCCATGACATCAGCAAAAGACCTATGCTAATCAAACATAGGTCTCTCTGTTTTGTTCTTCTCTTTAATGATGTTAATGTCCAGAAGGATGCCAAATAATATCATCTATGCTGTCAGTCATAAAATGAATCTTGAATAATTTTGATATTTAGGGGTATTGAAAGCTGACTGGCATTCTGAGATTTGTGACTAAGAGGAGGTAAGCATTCTTTTTTATCCTTGTGAGCAATTTAGATGGACACAATCTTTCCACTGGAAATTAGAATTATGAAGCTTGATCTATGTGCATATTATTCTCATAAAACACTTAATACATTGGAAAATAGTCATAGTTCAGCAATCTTTATTCTCTTCTCATTTCTTTGAGGTATTAATGAGGTATAATTTTTTCCTAAGACTTTAGTGTCATCCTCTTCTTTCTTACCTGTAAATTCATCCACATTGTCCTCATATTTGTACTATTTCCAGCATGGATATTCCCTATCCTTTCTTCATTTTTTTCTAATGCAGTCATCCCATTTCCCCCCTCATTAGTGAAATTTCACCTCTTCTATAAATACATCTTGGATTGTGATGTTACAGTCCTAGTGGGGTGGTTATATTATCTTTGATAGTTCAAAAGATTTTTAAAATTTTTGTTAATTATTTCTGTTTTTCTTCTTTTTTTGCTTCCCTTACATTTGATTTCTTAAATAACTTCAACATTGCTATTTTATTACTCAAACTTTATCTAAAATGTTTTAATCTTCCATTTCTTCTCTTTTTATGAGGTTATGTTTTTCATCATTTTTCATTGGCCTCTTTTATCCAGTTATACAAAACAGATTATGTTCTGAATTGGTAATACTTTTGGCTGCAATATTTCTCCACTGGACAAATAAATCAACTGCTTACTTTTGGCTCTTTTGATTACCTTGTTGTGGCAATTATTTTACATTTTTTAAAGTTATATGGAAATTACTGGTCTCTGTCTATATTCCTCTATCCACATCTTGTTTTCATTAGGAATACAATGTCTGAAAAGGTTAAAACTGAATAATTTTAATATGTTTTTCTCTCTTATTTATTCTTTCTTTTAGCTTTAAACTAATTTTGAATTTTTCTTTAGAGAGTTGATGTCAGACATTGGCTTCAGGAATGATTATTTACACTAGCAATAAGTCATTTCCTGTGTCTAAAAAATACAAACTATTTTAATTTTGTGATATTATTTGATTCTTGCCATTTCTAATGCCTTAATTTTTTCTTGAAAAAAGTATTTATAATATGTAAATATGAAGTTTCTTTGTTGTCTTTGTCCTCCCTCATCCTCATCTGTATTTTCTATTACATTTGTCATTATTCTTACCTATTCTTAGCTTTGTTCTTTATGGTTAACTATATTAGTCTTAGGAAAGCAGGCCCATTCTGTTGCCAGAAAATAATTAAAGAAATTTCAGCAAGGATCCAGCCAGAATTCAGTAATATCTGGCACAGGCTCTCTCCACAACATGATAAAGCAGAAGAGTAGGAATTTATTGAATTTTTATTATTGCTTTACATCGAAAATATGATATCCCTTATGGCACAACTGGTTAGACTAGAGTTGTGTTTTAATCATTCAATCATATGTTGGCACAAAAAAGGGTAAAAAAGAGCATGCCAATTTGGCACATGATGAATTCTGTTAGAACTTGTGGTCCATGGAAATGTATTAATTTAATTTCCTTGTGGCCTTTTGTTTGTTTTTATAATTTTAAATGTCTCTAAATGTGAATTCAAACTATTTCTGCTAAAAATGCTGCCCTGAAGAGTCCTATCTATATAGGTACCTCAAGTGATAATGAATTTTTGTCTAAAATAACTAGATGTTAATCATCTCTCTAAACTATTCCCACTTTAATAAAAATAAAATTCATCAGAACATAACCTACCAGAGCAATTGTGTCTTCAAAATCTGTATCTTAAACTATAGAATTGGCTTAAAATTTATTTTAATTTAATTTAATTAATTAAATTTATTTTATTTAAAATTTATTATAAAATAACCTATTTATTTCACAATTGTTCAGTATAGGAAAACCAAATAAAGTTGCCATATATAATATAATGATGAAAAACAACATGGACTTAAAGGATGAAGTGCAAAAAATGTAAAATATTCAGTAATGTGATATACAGAAATAGTCAGCCATTTTCTATAGAAACAAAAAAGCAGTTTGCCACTTTAGAACTCAGAACCTGTCAAAGCAGCCCTGGGCATGTGCCAATCTGACAGTTGGGACAGGGGTATAAATTGTAGTGCACAGACCTCTCAGGGACCACTACTTTTTCTTGGGCTGGGAAGCAGGGAGATGTCTGCTGTCTGGGCTCTGGGAGGTGGGAGTTTGATATAGGCAGGCAGGCAGGGTTAACCTATATTGCTAGCTATATCAATCACCTTTGTATTAGCAAAGCCATTGAACTTATATTCTATTTCAAGTTCATTTATCAAATCAACAAGATTTACAGTAACCTCTGACTCAGATGACTTTAGTCCCTGGGTTCAGCATCTAAAAGATTCCATATTAAGTCTCAGAGTCAGAGGGAGACCCTCAAGGTCCCTTTGAGTTCTGCTTCTAGGACATCTTTATATTTAAAATATTATTTAAACTTATCATAATTTAGGCAAGATTAATCAGGGTTTACCTACTTTCCTCTCTCCTACTCCCAGTTTACCTTCCCATCAATTTACCCAATAAACCAAGTTAATCTCCAAGTCTTTAGTAGTCATTTAAGAGTTCAGTAACTTACTTTTGAAGTCAACATCTTTGATATACATAGTCAGATCATGGTGACAGCTTAGCTGATCACATTTAGATCAGTGCTTAACTATTAGTCATCACTAAGGTTTCAGGAAGTCAACATTACTTCCTAGTTACTCCCAACCCAACTGACAGCCAGGAGCTGTCTCTTGGGCTTTGTGGTTAAGCTAAAGGATTTTAACCCTTCAAGGAAGTTTTGCCAAGCTGCTGTGGGAAGCAAATCTCTACTCCCAAACCTAGCTGTAACTGAGCTTCTCTTGAATTATGCTGAAGAAGATCTTGACCTCTAATGGTCATAACAGTAATTAAAAGAAAAGATGTTTAATTTATAGTTCATAATTACTTATTTTGAAATAGACTTCAAGTCCTTACTTGTTCAGAAACAAGAAGAGTAAATTCTCCCCACTTAAAAAAATCATGTCATTACTCTCATCCAGCAGAAAAATCATTGATTAACAAACATGCTTTTACTAAGTAATATTGACAACCCTGGTTGCATTTATGCTGAATGGGAACTTGATGGTTTTCAAACTCTCTTTTTTTATAAGAACCAAAAAGCTATGAATTAAAACATTATTTTAGGAACTAACAAACAGTATGGCAAAAAAGTCAAGCATCTGAACTTAAGCCAAACTAAGAATGTTTTGGCCCATATATCCATAGTCACATCTGATGAAAATAATGCTTTGACTATTCTCACATCTCATTGGCTTTCCTTGCCCCCTCTTTTTGGAGAAAATCACCTACCTATCAAGCACTTTTAAAGTTATTATTATTTGCTAAGTATTGTGTTAGATATGATCATATTATATAGATCAAATCATTCTTTTATTCAAAAAAATTTATTTTCTATTTGTTATGGAGATGTAATTTAGAAAAGGGAGAGTCAATCTCTGCAGATTATAATTGGAAAAAATTGCACATATGTATATATTTGTGTGTGTATTCAATTACACATAATTGAATTCCAGTCCCAGATATGTTCATAATTAGTTGCTAACTAGGCAGTTGGTTTTTTTTTCACTATTAGGATGATCATGGAGGGAAAAATCTAAGTCACTAGTAAAGAATTCTCTGAATTAAAACATAGAAAATATAGGGGGCAGCTGGGTATCTCAGTGGATTGAGAGCCAAGCCTAGAGATGGGAGGTCCTAGGTTCAAATCCAGCCTCAGACACTTCCCAGCTGTATGACCCTGGGCAAGTCACTTAACCCTCATTGCCTACCCTCACCACTCTTCCGCCTTGGAGCCAATACACAGTATTGACTTCAAGACGGAAGGTAAGGGTTAAAAAAAACCATAGAAAATAATCCTAATAAGATCTCTCTCACAGAAGTCACAGCATAGTATTTTGAACTTTAAACTTGTCTAGATATGTACAGGTAAGTCTCAATTAGTATAACCAGTGAAACTCATGGAATAGTAGCATTATTTGAATTCACCTTGTATGTTTCCATTGGATTAGAACAAATGATTATATTTTACATAGCTCTAACTTTGGTCAAAATTTGAATACATGTGACCACTTAATGGAAATCATTATTAGCATTAATTGGGATCTAGCTGTAGTCTGGAAGTCTCTGCTTTAATGATACAATACCTTTAACTCTCTTTAGCCTTTCATCTTGGTTAAGTTATAAGAGTTATATTTGTTGCAAAGCTTAAACCATCTGACAAGTTTTCCTATTCAGCTTCAAGATTTGTCTGCTGAGGGATTCTCAGGAAGCACTGATGACTAATTCTTTTTCATCCAACAACTTCCTTTAGGCCCTGGGACTTCTCATCCTTGAAAAGCCTGTAATTTCTTTCTTTCTTTTTAAAAACTTTACCTTCTGTCTGAGAATCAGTCCTAAGTATCTGTTCTAAGACAGTGGAGAATGGTAAAGGCTAGGCAACTGGGGTTAAGTGATTTGCCCATGATTATGCAGCTAGAAAATGCTTGAGGCCAAATTTGAACTCAGATCCTCCTGACTCCAGGCCTATAGGCTATAATATCTTAAGCCCAGGTATCATAGATCATGTCTCCATGTATTTGCTCCCCTTCTCCTTTGGTGAATTCTTCTTGAAGCCTCCATTCTTTTTGGAGGGGCCTGGGGATGGCCTCCCTCCATTCCTTTATCATACTTGTTCATGACTTCCTTTGGATTTCTATATGACCTTGCTTGGGACTTTCATTCCAGCGTTGTGCTGGAGGTAACTTGTACTGTCTTCAGAGAGCTGATTGTTAAATTTTCACTGTGAGTCAATACCTCATAAATTGGCAAATGGGACAAACAGGACTTTTTGTTTTGTTGATAGTAAGGACTTAAGTAAATGGTGAAGAAAATGTTAATAAATCATATTAAAGTCAAAGGAGTGGCATGCATGCATTTTCTTTTGAGAAGGCTGATGCCAAACACTTACTAGCACACTTCTGCTTCATTCCTCTTCTTATTCTGATGCCTTTCAATTCCCTTTTATGTATTATCTTCCCATATTAGAATGAAAGCTCCTTGAGGGAAGAGACTGTCTTTCTCTTTATTTTTCTTTTGCATTCCTAGTGATTAGCACATAGTCTTCCTAATAAATGTTGCTCCATTTCCTTATTATTGAAAGTAATCAAACTTCTATGAAAGAATTCAATGGTTCTTTATTAATTTGGGAGAAACTTGGCATATAGCATCCTCTCCACTCAGAGTTCTTAATTTTTTTTTGATTATAAGTGCAGTCATGCATGGACATGTAGATAGGTTGGTACGATGTATAGGTACCTGGGCCTGGAGTCAGGAAGCCCAGAGTTGAAATCTGGGCTTAAATACTTATCAGGTGTGTGACCTTGGCAATGTCACTTAATCATGTTTGTCTCACACTACTCATCTGTAAAATGAGCTGGATAAGAAAATAGCAAATGATTCTAGTTATCTTTGCCAAGAAAACCCCAAATGGCATCACAAAGAGTTGGAAACAACTGAAATGACTGAATGACGGTAACCAGTTATGTATGCTGCCAGAAAGGTAATAACCAATTAAAATGCATCCTATAATATGCCATACCTATAAACTCAGTAGATTAAATATGGGCCATGGAGCCATTCCTTTAAAGAGTGTGTAGCATGTATCTTGTGTGGATGGGGTATTGTAAATGAAAATGAAAAGTAGGCTAACCAAATTAAAAGTATAAAAGCACAACAGCCTGGAGGGAAATTAGTGTTATCATTTAAAAGTTGTAATATGATGAATGCCCAAGTTATATAATATATCTTTTAAGAAAGGAAATCTTTATTAAATCAGCATTTTAGTATTCAAATATGACGAATTAGGTTTTTGTCTCCAATTTTCCAACACTTTGTAAATTCAGTCTTTGTACCACACTGTTCATTGAACTATCAGAAATATATAACTGTGAGGGGGTTGTAAGTAAGGAGTTTCTGAGAAGGAACATAAGTTCTCCAGGGATCACAAGTCAGGAAGTTTATTATTCTGAGCATGTGGCTACTTTGCCTCATGGTCCCATGGGCAAATGATGGTGATGACTTGAGGGAATAGTCAGATGTGTGGGGTGTATGGGGTGTTCAGGTAGGACTAGCTCCTCTAGTGTTAGAGCATGCTGAGCCTTCGGGGCTGCTCATCCACCATGGGTATTTACCTTTCACCCAACTCTCACCTATGTTTCCAAGAAGTTGTGTCATGTGCAGTGAATACACCTGGGTAAAATTATCTTAGCAGATGGGCTGCACTAGGTTGAAGATAACTGAAAGGTCTCAAATCTGCTGGTGAGCTAGGGGAATGTCTACACCAAGCATGTAAAGGAGGAATAGGCAGATGAGAACAATTTGTTCCAGCAGTCACGTAGGCGGCTGAAATAGGTGGTGTGGAGCATTTAGAGCTTGGTCAGACGTTGGATAGGTTGAGAGCATTCTAGCCCATTGCCAGTCATTCTGACTTTTGTCTTGCCATTGGGTATTGATGACTGGAAGTGAGGCTGACAGCTTTGTGCAACTCTTCCTCACTTAAATCCAATTCAAGTACAAATTAAGATATCTCCCTGTGATGTCATTGGTCCTGTTTGAAAATGAAAGATGAACAAGTCAGATGTATACCCTGATCGTGATTGAAGATATAGGTCTCCTCTTCTATCTGATTATTGTTTCTGGGCAGATTTCCAGGGATTGAGTGAAAGGAGGACTTTTAGGTCCTCCTCAATTAGTGGGTGGTGGGGCTGGGGAAAGGGTGGATCATCAACCACAAGAATGTTGTGATTAGTAACAGTTGTTCATCTCATCCTCCTGGATTAGATGAAAGTTGCTAAAGTTGTAGTTTGTAACCATTCATCTCTAACACTAAACGTAACTGCTCGAGTTACTTGTTAGGTATCTAGGAACGTCTCAGTATATAGTCAGGTCAATCAGTGGTCAAACATGGAGTCACTTGTGTCAGCAAGAGGCTTGCAGCAGGGAGATCCTCACAGCAACAGAGCTAGAAAAGGTCTACAGAAAGGAAACTAAATTCATTTTAGAGGAACAAACATTTATTAATCACCCGAGATTATTTCCTTTAGAATTAAAGATAGTTTGCTATCTGTTTTACATATGAGATATCTATCCAAGAAACTGTCTATAACTCTACCTCCCCCCAATTTACTGCTTTCCTTTTAATATTGGCTACTTTAGTTTTATGTGTACAAAACCTTTTAAATTTAATGTATTAAAGTGATCCATTTTACATCTCTCAGTGCCTTCAATCTCTTATTTATTCATGCATTTCTAAAGGCTGTCTTCCATGTCTGTGACACACTGTTTTCTAAATTCTGCTGCTTAGAATGCCTAATTTCCTTCAGAAGTTAATTCAGACTCTACCTTTTGCATGAGACCTCTCCATATATTCCAATCTGTACTAGCCCCTTCCCTTCTATAAATGACTTTGCATCTCTTTTGTGTGTCCTTATTTCTGTATATTTTCTCTCCATTTCACCTTAGAATATAAGTTCTTTGAGGGCAAAATCAATTTTACTTTTGATTTAAACAAGTGGGGCATAAACAAAAGCTTCATATTGAAGGCAGCATCCAAGATAATCCTTGAAGGAAGAAAAGAATTCTGAAGGAGCAAGATGAGAAGGACTGTATTTCTGATATGCAGATTGGATGATGGAAATGAAAAGATGTGGGGGATGCAATACAAGGTGTGAGGAGCAGCTAGCAAGACTAATTTACTAGATGGAATGTAGAATATGACAAGAAGAATAATGTGAAATGGACATGAAAAGTAAGTTGGGGAATAAAAACTGGAAAGGACTTTAGATAGGAAGGTGAAGGATTTACATTATATCCTCTAGGCAATGGGAAGTCACTGAAATGTTTTCCAAAGGAAGTGACATAGTTGTGTCCTTTCAGAATACTATCTTGGCAGTTGTATGAAGGACACAAAATTTCAAAGACCTGATGGTATTTCAATGTTTTAATATGGAATAAAGATAACTCTAGGTTTTTCAGAGCTACTGCAGCAAACTCTACACTGCTAGAAAGGCATTTAGTGTTGTTCAAGTGATGTACTAGATCTTGCTTTCAAAATTCCATACTAAAAATTGTTTTTTTTAAAAAGGCCATCTAATTACAGTGAGGCTCATTACCAATGGAGTAGTAATCAAACAATGAATTCTTTGGCTCAATTTGTGGATACTCAATTTTACGGCAACCCAATTTAAAAAGCAAACAGACAAGAAATACAGACTGGCACTCAGTCCTGTGTGACATCCTTCAACTTCTGTGCTAATGGTGCTTAAATAGCAGAGAAGTGAGCAGAAAGTGCAGTCACATTTTTCAAGATACCTTGTGGGTCCATATTCACTCAAAGTTATAGTTCTTAAGTCCCATTCATATAATTTATTTTTACTAGTGAGCCAGGTGTAATTATTTCAAAGCAGTCATTTAATGAAATATCATAGTAGAAGAAATAACAACAAAAAATTTCCACTATAAATCTGAGGCTCATTTTCTCATAAATATGCTATCATTGGGAGAAATGGACACTTATAGGGAGCCTGTAGAGCCAGGGCAAACACAGATACGGACAATTTATTACTCTGATGTTTCTTAATCACAAGTATCTTCTGGTCACAAAACAGCACTGCTTTCACTGGATCTGTTCCTTTTTGGTCTCTGTGTGCAGTGTCTGAGTTGTTTAATCTCTGCTGGATGGATGGACATAGTATAGTCTCTGCCAATTGCTACTTCCTGCTGGCCTTTTGTGGTTGCTACTGGACAATGCTTCATTGATCTTTTGAACATGGGCTCCTATTGGTCAGAAAAGAGGTGAGAACACCAAAGATTTAGAAAAAATAACAATTGTCATGGGCACATGCCATCTTTACAAAATCTTACAAGAATAATACTTACCTATATTAAAGGTATCCTTTAGGAAAGTGTTAAAAATAGGTAGATTTTCACAAACGATATTTTAGTTTGCACTTTTAGAGATAGTTTGCTCAAAGGCACAAGGAATACATCAAACTATGTTTATAATTTTTGACTTTAAAAATCATTTGATTCAAACCACAAAACAATCTCTTACAATTTATTTTCCAACAGGGTTTCTCCCGTGCACATGATAAAATCTTACAATATTCCTCAAAAGAAGTAACATAGGGGAGCTGTGTAGCTCAGTGGATTGAGAGCCAGGCCTAGAGATGGGAGGTCCTAGGTTCAAATCCAGCCTCAGACACTTTCCAGCTGTGTGTCACTTGACCCCAATTGCCCACCCTTACCACTCTTCCACCTATGAGCCAGTACACAGAAGTTAAGGGTTTAAAAAAAAAGAAAAAAAAGAAGTAACATATGTGGTTCAATTTAGTTTTGATTATTAATATCAAATGAGGCAAAAAGTAAGGAGACATAATAATAATTGGTATTGAAATAATAAAAAGAGCCAGGAACCAATGTTTGATAGAAGTGAGAGAGATAGAGATTCTATGTGGTGAGTCTCTTCCAGCTCTCTCCTGGGGTCGAATATACACTGGGAGATTTTAAGGGGGTGTCACCCCGAAACTGAGTGACCTGGATGGGTGTGCCACCCCATAGAGCTGGGGGTGAGGCTTTCCTATAAGAGAAGGTATGTGGTACACCAATCAGATTCTGAATAAGGACAGGGTTCACACAAACCTCCCTCCATCAGTTAAATTCACAGTGAGGGCTCTGGCTTCAAGGTGGAGGCAGTCAGACCAAGCTGCGGTTCCCCTCCCCCTCATTGTCTCTCAGGCACTCTGGAATGCTATCTAAGTGATGAACGACTTTTATTATTCCCAGTCCAGGGATTGGGGAAAGGGGTAAAGGGCAGAGGGATTTTGGGGGTGCCCTCTTCTTTATTTCTAAGGGCCTCTCTCACTTGGGTGGGAACTTTTGGGGTTCCCATTCCTAAGCTTCTTCCCCCACCCCTTCTCTTTCTGTTTCTATCCTTTTCTATAATTGTAAATTTTGCCTGAAAGGGGGTCTCTCAGCAAGGTTGGGTAATGGCTGAAGGAGACTAAGAGATCACTCCCAAAATGCAGTCCAAAAACTTAGCTGACTCAATGGTTGAAGTCTTGATGAGTGAGATGCGATGGAATGGCTTTGATTAGGGAATCAGGGTTTCAATTTTCAAAAGAAAGATCCTCAGGAAGCCCTTAGGACTGGATCTGAGCTGGGATGTCCACCTCTTCCCTCTCAGCCCTCCACCCGAAGACCTCTCCTCTTCCTCCTTCCTCCAAAGAATCTCCCAGAATTCTCCTGGTCTCAACTGTCAGCAATGGTCAGCAACTGCCTTCTCTGGCTCCTTTTTTTGGTTCCCTCTACTCTTCACCAAAACCCATCCTTACAGCATTTATGGAGTACAATTGAGTTTGCAAAGCATTTAATATATACTTTATTATTAGCAAAGTGTTCCATATGCTTCTGTTTTTGAATATCTTATTAATTACATCAGGTCCTAGAACATTTTTGAAGCCTCTTAAATGAAATCTATAATCACCCAAAAGTGTTCATTCCACACAGAAAAAAAAATAAGTAAGCCAATGAAGCACTAATGCTTTCCTCTCCCCTGAAATTGTGATCTGGAAAATTGTGACCCAGAACTAAATATAAGCAATAGAACTGCCAAACATTACCTAGTCCTATACCCAGTGGTAGAAAAAGGCTCCCTTGTAATCTCTTTCTTAACATTTGTCTGCTACCTTAACCATTTCTAGACTGGACACTCCCAAAACTGTTGTTGTCACTGTTTATATTACCTCTTAGAATCACAGCTGGTTTTGCAACCACATGTGTTGAAGGCTAGTCCCTACCCTGGTGTTACAGGCCTCTCCTTTTTACTTCTTAAGTTGTCATAAGCTATAAAGAAAATCTCACCCAGCCTTTTTTTTTTTTTTTGCTTTTCTGATCCAGAATTTGATTTGAAGCATTATTTTAAAGTTATTTAGAGGTGAATATCAGAAGAGTTTTGCTCATTTGCAGTCTCTACTCTTATCTTGGCTCCACCCCTTGACCAATACAAATTTTTAGAATATTTAAGAATATGAAACTATTTTGACATATTTGACAACCTTTAGGTCTAGTATTATGGCTATGTTTTCCCAAGATAATGACACTTGCTGTATTATGAAAATGGCAGTGTGGAATTCCTGCTGGATACAGGGTCAAGTCTCACTCAGAATTCCAGGGGACCCCCCTTGGAGAATTCTGGGTGAGGGGACAGTTAGAAAGTTGTTTAACAGTTGATGCCTGGGGGTTGAGGTGAGAAGGTCTCTCTGTTCGCTGTTTCTGGTTTGGGGTTTGCCTGGGAGGCCATAGTGGCAAAAGCCATTGTGGTTTCTACTCAGGAGTTTGCCTGTCTAGTGGAATTAGAACTTCATTGCAATAGCATTTTATTATTCATTTAGTTATTTTAAATATTAGGAATAATTACTATTAGCTTTGAGAACAAGTTAGCTAAAGGTCTGCCATTCCCTCCTTGGGGGGACGGGCAGTTTCTACCTAACGGATCAGGGCTTCCCATTTTATCCAAATCCTTGATACCCCTTCCGTGCCTTCCCTTCTTTCTTTTATCAATATAAGTTTTATCTTTAGTAGCAGTGCCTGAGTATTATTTGGGTATACTTGCTACAGCCATTAAGCTTGGCTCCTGTCAGTTGCCAGCCTAAGAAGTCAGATCCTTCTCAGTCCTTAACATCAAGAGATGAAGCTTCTCCTTTGTCCCTCAATCAGACCTGTGGGGAATATAAGTTTGAGAAAGGGAACATCATTAAATATTTGCCTTTGCTGAATCTTGCTTGAAGACACACTGCCCTGTCTCCATTTTCAACTGAAAACCAACTGCTTGGGGGGAGGGGTTTGAGAGCAAGGAGTACCTTATCCTCTCCCTAATCACTCAAGTCTGTTTGTGGAGGATAGGTGAGCCTTGCTGGCTCTTAGCCCAGGCCAGTCCATCAGCTTCCCAAACATCTCTGTTATACAAACATAACATTGCTTATTATCTCAACTCCCAAGGAGGCTAAAGATAGTGGATGCTTACATGTTATCATTGGCCCTCTTAAGATATGACAACAGAGTCTTAAAGCCATAGATTTTTTGGTTATCAGTGGCAGAGGCAATACACACTGTGAGCTCTGCTCCCCTCAAACCTAGCTCCTCTCCAAGCTTAAAACAGGAATTGCATTCACCACTGACTCAACAGATCTCCCAGGGCCTTACCCAAGACAGGGGAGGGAGAAAAGTGCTACCATTGGGCTGCTGGACAGAGGGGTGAGAGAAGTGAGGAATTTTCTCAGGTACATAAAGCAGGAGACGGGAGCAGCTCTGCCCCAGTCCCTCTGGCTTTCTAGCAATGAACTTTGACAGGTTGTGCAGGTAAGCCCACAGAGTGTCCTCTGCATGCCCTTTTTGGCACACATGCCATAGGATTGTCATCACTGGTATAGAAAAATAATTAGAGCAATAAGTGGCAAGTGATGTAGTTCATTACTTATTCTGTTCATGAAGTTAGTATGTCACAAAATGTCACTTACGCTATACTACTGTGTTTTTAGCATAGTAGGTATTTAATATTTTAAAATTGAATGTACTAGAGAGGGTATTGAGGAAATAGTAATAGTAATAGCAAAAGAAAAGTTATGTCCCAATTAGTGCAAAAAAAGAATTCTAAGAAACAGTTTTATTTATTCAAATTCACACTATTTCAGGCTGCAATTATATCAAATATAGTCATTTGATCTAGTTCATAGGAATACATATAGTATGGATTTTAATAATGTAACCACTTCACAGGATTCTTTATTGTCACTAAACAGAACCCAGATATATATTTATCATACCTCAAATGTTTTCATTCTGATAGCATTATATTAAGTATCTGTTCATTGGGAAGTCTAAACAATCAAAAAGAGGTATTAAAAGCAAAAGGAAAGAAAAAAAAACAACTTAAAACCTAAAACCTGCCTATCACCTCTGTAATGAACAACACAATCAATAAAAGAGACTTAAAAGCAGCAATTTTTTGGGCCATGGGGTAAGTGCAGATTCAAACTAATCTTCACATCATATGTTATAAATAATTAGATTGCAAGCTTCTTGAGGACAGAGGATATCTTTTCTTACTTTTTATATCCCCATGGCTTAGCGTACTGCCTGACACATAGTCACTGCTTAATAAATGTTTACTAACTTTCATTACTGAATTGAATTTTTATTCATAATATTACACAATTAGAATTCATTCTTTTATTGACATATTTAAATTTTTATGGCACCTTTTGAAACTTAAGAGAAAGACTAAATTATGACCAAAATGGTTTAGGATTAAATATAGTATATTATATCCAAATTCTTTGAAAGTTAGTAATATATATGTGCATATACATATATATTAGTATATACATTCATAATTAACATTTTCACTTCAACAAAAATTTTACATTTTAACAGTTTTAATGTTAGTGAGATGAAAAATTAAAATAAAAAATTAATTAGAGTTAGAATACATGGATTTGACTTGCAGTTTTTTTCTATGTATTAGTTATATGACTTTGGGTAGGTCATAACATATCTAAACCTTTGTTAAATGGAGACCTCACCATGGAAAAAACACTGACTCTGGAGTCAGATGATCTTGGTTTAAATATTAGCCCTGGTGCTTACTATATATGTGATCTTGGGCAAATCACTTAAGATCCCTGGGCCTCAGTGTTTTCATGTGTGAAATGAAGAATTTGGAAGAAATGATGTATGGTATATATTAGAGCTCTAAATCTGTTTATCCTATTTACTCCTACTCTACCTACCTAATTAATATTAATTTAGGATGAACAAAAACTGAATACCTTGGTAAACTGTATGGCACTAAATATAAGCATTATCATTATTATCTTACATCATCATTATAAATAAAATTTTTGATAATGTGAAATGATATGACATTCTCAAGGTCCTTTATTTAAAAAAGAGAATTATATGAGTCTAGTTCCTGTAAAATACAATGTAAGACTAATGTGATAGAAAGGAATGACCATATGGAAGCATCTTGCTCAACTTCAAATATAATAAGAATGGAGAAAATATCTATATTTTCTATTGACTATAACTTTGACCTTTTCTATCTTCATCACAGAGGCTTTCAGTTACTATTGGCATGAGTACTATGAGTAGGGAGAGATTAGTGGAATGTGAGAAGTAAAATGTAGGGTGCTGTATATCTCATTCATCTTCAAGATGACAGAACAGGGCAAGAAGGCTAACAATTCCAGTCCCAATTCCTGGCATTTACCACTAATTTGACCTTTAGCTCTTCCCTTCTTTTTTCATTGTTCACTAGTTATTATCCTAATCAGATGTATATTGGTAAATATTTAACAACTGGCTTCCCAAAAGCTCAGCACTCTTTTAAATTTACTTTAAATTATTAACAATCTTTATCACTATCTTAAATCTAGATATTAAACAACAAAACAATAAATCAAACCCTGATTTTCAGAGTTTGCCACTTTCCAAGGAATAAATGCTCATACTGAAAATTTAAGAGTTGGGGATACAACAGACCTAATTCATTATTAAACATGTCTTTCTTTAAAAATCCCCTTCATTTTGGGAAAAGGATTGTAACCCATATAATATTATAACCCATGTAATAAATGACCTAAAAGTTTCTGGTATTAAAATTTTGGAGTACAGATAAAAATTCTCAGTAGATTTGTGACCCATGAACTTTGGAAATATACCAATTTAGGAGACAAAAAGATAACAGAGATATATTCAACTACTTCTTAAAAGAACAATATATTTACATCATAATGCAGATCAAAGTTTATATTCTAATGAGGAAATGAAATCATAAAATATAAAATAAGAGATAAAGAAGAAGAACCCCTGAAATTTCCATTTAATTTTGAGTTTTGTTTCTTTCTCCACAACTACTTTTCTACCAGTAACAACAAAACTAAAATATATGTTTTAAATTCCCTTTATGATCTGGAACTCTGTTTTTCTACTGTTCCAATTTAATGGAGCCCAGAAATAGAAGGCTTCTTTCACCTGCTTCCCTTCCAAATCTTCCATGAAGAAATAAAATATCTTTCTTTTAAGCCTCACTCTTTAGAAGGGCAGAGAGAAGCTAATTCCCAGAATACAAGACCTTGAAAAGTTAGGTGAGGAATTGCTATATTTCATGGAGTAAAGAAGTACCCAGGAGTCCAAGAACTCAGAATCATCATGTATAAAATCTTGGGAGTAACTTTTCACGTAGCCATCCTTCTATAGCCAGAAAAACATCATGCCTGGAGCTCCTTGTTGACATCCCTCATTATATTCTTTCTTAGATCTTGTTGCTTAATGTGTATCAGTCTCAGACTCAGAGTTCTGTGTTGATGAGCTACTACAGCTTGGGAGGCATCAGCTATCACATTTTAGAGAAGGAGAACCTTCCTAGTACTAGTTCCTTATTGATTTTTTCTTTTGTCCTTGCTTCAGTGTTTCTATTTTTGCCATATAGCTTATATGTTTCAAATAAAAGACTTTTGCCTTCAGCATTAAAAATAATTTAGTTTTTCTGTCCAAATAAAATTTTAGATTTGTGGAATAATTAACCATTACTTATAATTTCTAAATTATAGTAATTTGTTAATTTTCCCTTCACTGCCATTCTCAAACAATCCTTCCTTCAACCTTTCCTATTTTTTTTATGGGCAGCCCCATACTTCCAGTCAACTAGATATGAAACTCTTCATCACTGATCTCTCTTTCTCTTTTCTACTAACTCTCTCTTCCTCTCTCCTTGTCAGCTCCTGTGGGTTCAGTGATCATTTTTACATTGACTATTCATGAATTTAGCTCAATTCTCTTCTTTATTCTAGTACTACATTCCAAATGGCCTACTGTACATTTTCAACTAGAAGTCCTATGCCTGGTATGCACTCCTTCCTCTCCTCTGTCTATTAGTATCCTGTTCTTCATCCAATTATCAGTTCAGGTGCCACTTTTCTTTCCTTTAAAATTAATTCTCTTTCTATACAGACATTCTCTTATATTTATCTGTGTATATGTTGCATAACCCATACTTTCCATTTTTCAGTAGAATGTAAGTTCTTTGAGATCAGGGGCTATTTGGTTTTTTATCTTTATAGCTCCAGAGTCTAACACAACACCTTACTCATGATAGGCAATGGACAACTTTTTCCCTCAAATTGAGTTGGGCACTTGCAAAGAGTAAGAGTCTAGTTTTTAAATCAAAGCAATTAGTTAGTCAACTAGGTACCGTGCTAAAATTCTGAGGATATAAAGAATGGTAAAAGCCAGCTGCTGCTCTCAAGGAGTTCATGGTCTAATGGGAGAAATAACATGAAAACAGCTGTGCAACAACAAGCTATAACCAGAATAACTTATAAATATTCAATGAAGGGAAGGTTGAGATTTAAGGGGAATCTGGAAAGGCTTCCAATAAGCAATAGGATTTCATAAATCCAATGTTATTGCTATTTTACTATCTATTGTTAACTGGGGCTTCTTCCACTCTCATATTCAACATTGAAATGTCAGTCTCACTGAGCTTTTGTTTATCCTACTCAGAATCTTGATAAAACATTTATATGTCAATTATATCTCCTTACAAAATATGTTTTTTCTAATGGTTTATATATTTAGCAATGTAATAAATGAATAAGGACCATTATAATTCAGGATAGAGAGAAACTACAAGAACAGAAGCCTATGGTAGAAATTCACAATGATCACTGATCTGAAAGTAATTTTGGAGAAAACATTGTGGGTTTGTTTAACTTGGTACTATGAAACATTATGCATTGACTCACTAATGAAATATGACAAGACTCTTTTCCCCATAATATGTCTTTTAAAAACTTATATTGAAATACTCACATTATGTGTTCATTTTAGAGAACACATTTTTAATGTTGCTATTTTCCCCCTGCAGCCACTGATTTGGCACATGCTGAGAAGCACATGGAAACTCTACATATAATTTATAGCAGTAACTGATGCAGAACCATTTTTCAAGGTAGCAAACCTTTAGGGGAGCTTACACTAACCATCTATAAAATCCCTATTTTCTTCCCCAATAAAGAAGAAACGGTTATTTATTATCTGCTTGCTCATACAAATATATCTCCATTCTCTAAACTGTGATCTTCCTTATTTTTGAAAAATTAAGTTCTTTCTACTTATCTTAGATTCTACAGCCCTAAGATTGGAAGAATAAATTCATTTTTATCCTCATTAAAAATTCCTTTTTGCTAAAGAAGTAATTTAATTCATTAATATTGTATTACATAGGGAATGTATCCATTTATAGAACAAATATAGATTTATTCAATTTTAAATTTGATTAAAAAGTAATTTAATTAGAGCTTCTTTCTAACTAATTCACACTCATTATGCCCATCACTAGTCCATACTATTACATAATCAGACCTTAACAGAGATTTCACTAAGCAAAATTTATAGAAGAACTCTAAAATAAATGCTTATAGAACTGTATTTGGGTATACACCACAAAAGTAGCAATCATCTAATATTTTGAAATAGAAAAAGTCTTTCAAATACAATGAATAATGTAAACTACAAGAGTGTGTAGTTATCAAGTATTTTTTTTTTACTGTGGTAAAATAGAATGTAATGGACCTCTGTACTAGCAGCAATGCAATGACCCAGGACAATTCTGAGGGATTTATGGAAAAGAACACTACCCACATTCAGAGGAAGAACTACAGGAGTGGAAACAGAAGAAAAACAACTGCTTGAACACATGGGTTGAGGCGGACATGATTGGGGATGTAGACTCGAAACTACCACACCAATGCAACTATCAACAATTTGGAAATAGGTCTTGAACAACGACACATTTTAAAACCAGTGGAAATACAAATCAGCCATGGGGGAGGGGGGGAGTAGGGGAGTGAAGGGGAAAGTAAGAACATGAATTATGTAATCATGTTAACTTTTCAAAAAATAAATATTAATAAATGTTTAAAAAATAAATGTGACCTTCAGATAAAAAGATGATGTTCTTAAAAAAAATAGAAGTGAAGACCCTATACATTTAACAACAATCTCCTACATGGATAAGATGTGTATTTTTTAAAACAAGACAAGAGATAAAGGGAGGACTATAAAAGAAATATTAGATAAGTTGAATTACATGAAATTAAAAAACTTTGGTGCAAAATTAAGTCATCTATGATAAGAAAGGAAATAATCAATTGTAAAATTGAGAAAAATTGTAAACAAAAGGAGTATAAAATGTATTAAATTCTAATAAGCTGAAAGCCTTTTAGACATGCTCTCTCTAATGAATTATATCTACTGTCCAACCACCAGTCAAGCAAAAAAGAGGGAATCTCATCCCTATATCTATGGCCACTTGGAACCAGCAGTTTACACCAAAGCAATCCAGGAAATGATGATCTGGTAATAGCAGTAAAATAATTCTGGAAAATCAGAAGGTACTATTTATCATGGATGCAAGACCATTTACAAATATTAAAACTGTTGATGTGTTACATGCGGAGTAATTTGTTCAAAGCCTAATAAATGAATACATTAGTAGAGTAATATAATTGCTCCTGTAGAACATTTGGTTCTCCACTTTCTATTTGTTTCTCCATGTTAAATCTATATCTGAACTCACATCTTTTCCTTAAAATGTGTTCTTGCTGCTCTGAACTACCTCTTTCTCTGATAATTCTCCTAAAGTTATCACTTTGAATCTACTTGCATTTGCATGCTGTTTCCATGGTTAGAGTGTAAACTCCCTGAGGACAAGAGTTGTTTCTCTTTTGTCTTTGTATCTTCAGCACCTAACACATAGTAGGTGCTCAATCAATGCTTTTAAACTAATTTATAGAATAACTGAATCATTTCCATATTGCATTCTCAGTATAAGTGAAGCCAGAAGATACAAAGCTGTAGTAAAATACAGTTATATAGGAAAATGGTTCATAGACCCTTCTCAGAAAATTTAATAAAGAAGCTAAAGGACTCTTTCTTCTTGGGGTCAGAGATAATAAAATTTAATGGGAAATTTGGACATAGGTTACAGATTTCCATTAAGCAAAGTACATAGTCCCACAGAGATAATTGCAGATTATGAGCTAACAATTGGTGGAACTAAAAAAGTTGAAATTCAATTAAGAATTTGATAAAACTCTCCAATTCAAAACTACATTTGTCTGACTGGAGATTTTGATGTAAAGATGGTGCTGGGAAGAGAGAATTTTTATGTTGGAAAATTTAGTTTGGGATCAAGAAATGAAAGAGGTCCAAGACTTATTTTTATATCTGTATTTTAGGAATTTAAGAAGAAAATAAGAAGCTATTGGATGTGGCAAGCAACAAATAATGTCACACAAAATGAAATAGAATGAAAAAGATTGGTTATCAATATATGAGCTGTCTCAGAACCAGTGCTCTCTGAAAAAAAATAATGCTGTTAGTAGTAGAATATATTGTATGGATTTATAGCTATAAACCAAACTGCTCAAAGTCAGACATTCTTTCATTATTTCTTAAAGAAGCTTAATATATAAAATATTCACCAAAATGTGAGGGCAGAAATATCTCAGAAAATATGTTGATTGGGAAACACTCTTTGCCCAATAGAAGGTATGGGTGGAGTCAGTTGTGTCCAATTCTTCATGATCCTATTTGGGATTTTCTTGGCAGAGATATGGGAATGGTTTGCTATTTACTTCTCTAGCTTATTTTACAGATGAGGAAACTGAGGCAAATGAAGTGAAGTGACCTCCCTAAGGTCACACAGATAGTAAGTGTTTGAGGCTAGATTTTTACTCAGGAAGATAGTCAAACAGAAAGACTTTACAGATAACTGGCTTATCATTAAGGCTAATTTCCAAAATAAAATGGAGGAGAATCAAAGAAGATTTATTTCATCACAAAATGGACAAAAAAAGAATGAGGGGAAAAAAAGCCTGCCTAAAAGTTGGCAAAAAACGCAGCTAAAATCGTATAATCCTGGGTTCATTTGAAGACAAAACTGGAAGGATAAAAATGAATTTATGGGAAATAAAACTAATCTTCCAGTGTTTCTATGGTGACTAATCTCTTCACATTCAGAGAGGCAACATGTCATTGAGTGTTGGAGTTGGAATAAGGAAGACCTGAGATTGTATTCTGCCTCAGACATGTATAGCCACTTGACTTGTTTCAGTTTCCTTACCTGCTAAATAAAGATAATACCTAACTCATGAGACTGCTGTGAGATCAAATGAGAAAATGCACATCAACTACTTTGGAAACCTTACAGAGAAATGTAATGTGAATTTTAACTACCACATTTGGAGTCTACCACCTACTGTAAGCAGCTGATGTAAAGTTGGAGGAAGAAGCAACCTTCACAGAAAATTCAATCAGGAGGAGCACCTGGACCTGATAAAATGCAAACAAAATAAATCTGTGTAGGAGTTAGTTGACAAAATTTCAAAAAAGCATTTAGAGATTAATTTTCAAACTAGTTCAAAGAAAAGTAGATCCAAAAGAATGGAAACTCATGACTGATATTATTCCCCAAAGGAGACAACCAAGAGGGTTTTATTCTGAGCCACTCATCATCCACTCTCTCACTGTTAGATGAGATGGGCACATCCTACCTAAGCCTATTGTTCATTCAGTCTGTATGTCATTGCTACTATCCTACTGAATTTCTAGAGAGGGTGCTTTAGATCCATATCCTCTCTCTGACTCAATCTCTGACTTTGCTCTGACTTTTGGCGGTCTTGATCTATCTCTTTTCCCCTTCTTGTGCAGTCTCACATCAAGAGTTAGATATATCCTCTATGGTAGCCCTGATATGTCCCAATTAAATGCCAGACTTTACACTATTCTCAGGATTCTTCTGAGGTCTGCCACCTCAATATAGGCTGCCTGTTACTTGTACTAGGTTTCCCTTTCTGGACAGTCTCTTACTAGGAGATAAGCTTTTTAGTCTTTTGTGATGCAAGAAAACTAGCTTTAGACCTTTTTGCAGGCCCATAGTATATTCATATTTTCTAACCCATCTCTTTTCACATTAATATATCAGAAGCTGACTTTCTTGCCTACCATAGTTCCAATAGTCCGGGGCCAAGATTTTACTTACATTGAATCTTGTTTCCTGACACTTGGGAGGATTCAGCCTCATCTCCCCTACCCTCACCCCCAAAACCAACCCCTTATTCCTGCTCATATTATTTAAGGTTTCTACCTGCCTTTTGCTAGGAGTTGTTAATTAGTGTTTCCCTTTGGTTTTAATGATCATTGTTTTATCTGGGAACCTTTTAAGTTTTTGCTGGGGAGTGAGTTGGGAGAGAGGAGCTCAGCTAGAACTTTCTACACTATCATCTTAATCAGGAGCATATTAATGATGGGGAAAATGATAATTTTCAACTTCTTTTTTTAAGATCACTTCTTTTTATGAGGTGTTTAGGAGGCACACCAGATAGAGAACTGGACTTGGAGTTAAGAAGCACAGAATTTAAATATGACCTGAGATCCCAGGCTTAACCTGTATACCTCAGTTTCCACATCTATAAAGTGGGAATAACAAGAGTACTTACCTTCAGGGTTGCTTTGAGAATAAAATGAGACAATATTTGTAATGTACTTTCTAAAATTTAAACTATTGTAAAAATAGTAATAATAATCAATTTTAATGAAAACTTTAATGATAAGAGATCCATTCTTCCCTCTAAATGCAAGTATTCATTCTGTTGTGGGAAAGCTATGAAGTGAAACCCTGGATCTGGATAGGTACCTTTTGCAAGAATGCAAGACTCTAAACTTAGCTTAAAAATAAAAAGAGAAATTTATTCATTTGGAAGTCATGTTGAGAAGTTGGGGAGACAGTGTGCAGGTGGAGCACTGCCTCCTAGAGGAGATGTGTTCTGGGCTTTATATACCCTTTTGAGAAAAGGGTCTACATAACTAGAGAAAGGATAATGATGGCATGTTACTGGGTCTCTGGAACCGGAGATGGGTCATGCAGTTAAGTTCTAGGCCTCAAAGTCAAAAGGGGATGAATTGTCCAGTTTAGAGGATAATCAGATATCTGGGATATAAAGCAGATGTTTATCAGGAGTAAGCTGGGATGTGCCTATCTGTGCTGATCAAAAATAAAGGGAAAGGCCAGAGAGCCTTAAAGTCACCTTCCCTAACACTGTAGGAATGCAAAGAAAAATAAATCTTTTAGGTACTCTACACAATCTGGGGTGTTGAGGTGTTTAAAGGAAGTAGAATTTTCTGCTTTCTGATATAACTTGAGCTAGATCAGTAAATACTGAATGGCTTTTATTAATTGTGTCCTATGGCTAACAAGACCAAGTGAATACTTTAGTGGGAGCTGATGGCTTACAGTTTTAAGAAGATAAAAAATCATAAATTATTTCAAACCTGCATTAAATTTTTGGACGACTCCCACATTTGGGAGTGAGATGTCCCATTTCCTATCCTAGAGCTCAATGAACCCTTTGGAAAGTCTTTAGTGACAAATGCAAGCTTCAAGAACTTGGTTAATGAAATGATGAAAGATGGTTAAAGGAAAGGTACCAATTCAACTCACAGGCAGATTTTTCCTTGTTTTATTTTTCTCAATGCATTTGTGCTTGATTTATTATTAGTTCACTTTCTGACAACTAGCCTACTGAAGAAATTGAACATATAAATTAAAATTAATGTAGCTTATGGATCACCATTAACAACATTTTGAATAGTCAATGTGTTATTCAGTGTTTGAAACTCTATCAATATTTTGCAAAAAACTAACCCCCCAATTTTTCTCATTTTTCTAGTCAATTGGGTGGGAGTAAAAGAGGAAGTATGTTTTCTCCAAGTGTTCTAGCTTCTGTCAACCTTAAATAACAAGGATTACTTGTAGTAATTTTTTAAAAAGTATTTAAATGAGGCGAGAGCACTGGAATTCTAGATTATCATATAGCATGAGAGTTCAAGAATGCCAGGAGAGGGGCAGAAGGAGCAGGTTTTTTATCCCCTTCAACATGGAGGAGTACTTGGGAGGGGCAGCAATAAGGAGGAGTGATTAGGAAGGATAGGGAGGAATTATTAACATGGATATCAAAGGGTTCCAGGTGTGATTAATATCTGATCAAGTCAAAGGGCTCCAGGTGCAGTGAGTTTCTAGAGATATTGGGAGACCTGCTCCAACTATGAGGCCAATGAGGTCAAGGTAGCCCCTTCTGATAACTGCATTTAACACTTCAATGGGCAATTATTATAGGCCTTGCATTTTTAGATAGAATTGAGCTCATTGACCATGACCAGAGCAAAAAAAATTGGAGGTATTAAAATTATTCATTATTATGGAAAATAATGCCTTAATGGGGAAGCTAGGTAGTAGAATGGATAGAGTGCTGGACCTGGAGTCAGGAGGATCTGAATTAAAATCTGGCCTCAGGCACTTACTAGCTGGATATTCTTGTCAACCTTTGATCCAAACAAGCAAGGATTAAATTGCTCTAATAAATCAATCAGGCATATACCTCTATAGCAAAGATGTTTTTTTCCACTGAGTGAGAGAAGTCATACACATCTGTGTCAGGGCTGCATAGATCCAAGCCTAGAGAGAATAAAAAGATTCAGCTTATAGAATATTTCAAGAAAGAGGGTTGAGAGTCTTTTAGGATTGGACAGTATGGGAAATGTCTGTCCAGCACAAGAGATACACATACTATAAATATTTTATAATGTATTCAAGATGTAACTTTTTTTTGAACCTTTGCCTTCTGTCTTAGAATCAATATTACATATTGGTTCCAAGGCAGAAGAGTGGTAAGGGCTAGGCAATGGAGGTTAAGTGACTTGCCCAGGGTCACATAGGTAGGAAAGGTCTGAAGCCAGATTTTAAACCAGGACTAACCTCCCATCTCTAGACCTGACTCTCAATCTACAGAGCCATCTAGCTACCCCCCTAACTTTGATAACATAGGGATAAGAGGGGCACTATTCAGGATATTCTTACCTTGTGGTCAGAAACATTGCAAAGTCATTTCCAAGGTACAATCACTGCAGTATCAGATTGATCCAGTGTTCCAAAGCAATTATAGATATCACAAGAGCCACAACAAACCTGTTAACCCTTGATACTCTGGACAAGTAGCTTAAATTCTGTTTGCCTCAGTTTCTCATCTATAAAATGAGATAGAGAAGGAAATGTAAATCACTTTAGTCACCTTGTCAAGAAAACCCCAAATGGGCTCATGAAGAGTCAGACATGACTAAAATGTGCCTTAACAAGAATACCTTAATAAGAGACCTGGTTTCATATATATTATAGACATTATTTTCCACATTCACACCTTTCATATTAAAGGAAGTTTTAAAAACCCAGAAAGTAGATGACAAGCCCCTAATTAGATTTTAAAAAGACTTACTATCATGTTTTAGACAGAGGGAACACTATTTTCGGAGTCTGGAAAACCTTGTTTTGAGTTCCACTTTGATACAAATTATAGGTGTGTTCATAGGAAAGTAATTTAATCTCTCAGCAACTTAAACAGATCAATAAGAAAAGGAATATACAATCTGCATCTAAGAGGTGTTCCAAACAATAGAAATTCTTCACACTGATGAAACCATAAACTCTTGGTGAAAAGATACTACAAGAAAAACAACAATACCCCTAAACAGAAAACATAACCTCAAATCAAAAGTCCCAAGAGAAGGGTCACATTTTATTTTTCTGAGCATCTTGAATACCTTGTCATATAATATAAGGTTAACCAATGTTAGTTAAAGATGATGGTAGTGTTGGGCCATAGTTTCATTCTATATCAATCCTACTGTAGTAGTTTGATCTGAGGTACCATACAATTATTGCCTAACATTTCTTTTTGAAGAGGACCAAAGATATGATGGGGAGCTTGAGTGTAAATTGGATTTGACTCAATGTAAATTGGATTTAAGTGAGACAGGGTTACACAGAGTAATTATCCTCACTTTCTCTTCCAGTCATCAAAATCTAGTGGCAAGATAAAAAGTCAGCATAGCTGACAATGACCCTAGATGAAGTGGATGACTTTGGCATCTCTGATGTCTGAACAAGCTCTAAGTACCTGCTTTAGCTACTTTTGTGGCAGATAGAACAAATTGCCCTCAAATGCTCCTTCCATTGAGGAAATCTTCACATACTTGAGGTAGACATCCCTCTAACTCACTGATGGGTTAGATATCTTTCAGATAACTCATCTTCCAAGATGGTTTCACTGAGGTGTGGCTACTGTACATGGCACAACTTCTTGGAGTCAAGGTGAAAGGTGGAACCAAAGGTGGATGAACAGCCCTAAAAGAGCTTGGCAAGTCCTCATACCAGAAGTGCTCATCCTCTCTGAACATTCCATATGTAGAATAGTAGAAGGAACAAAATACCATATGTCCAGAGGCTTGAAGTCTATTTCTCAATTGTTTCACAAACCAAAAGTATTGGGACTTTAGGAAAATCACTTCTCTTCTCTGAACCCAGATTTCCCCAGTAATACAATACAGGGTGGGGAGGGGAAGTGTGTCTTAATGAGATGATTTTCCTTCTAGGTCTCCAATCCCACACTTCTATTCAGTTCCCTCCTCTCTATATAAAGCTACAAGAATCAGGGCAGCAGCAACTAATACAAATGTAATGAATATGATACTTCCAAAGTTGTTTTTCTTAAAGAGACAATCCTAGACATTATGTTGATTTATTCCCAGTAAAAAAGGAGAAACTTTAAGATGTTCATTTCACATCTCCCTAAATGGTGGATTTAGGAAAACCTAGGGTTTTAGGGATATGGGAGTGATATACTTTTAAAAAAAATCGTAGTCTGATCTATTTACTTTGGATCTAAGCCTTTATTTTTTTATTCTCTTTATATATTTGATTCTCACACATTAGAGTAGAGGTTCACAAAGTAAACTCAAAGACCAATTTGTTATCTACCATATACTGAATCTATAATACATCTGATATTACAAATGTTTAAATTATTTTGGGGTGTCAGAAAAAGAATAATAGTTCATTTATATTTAATTTTCAAAATCAGACATTTAGTATATGATGATATCCATCTCATTTATTCCAATGGGTTATAAGTAGGAGTGTGTTGGTATATTGTACAACTTTTAATGACTGGCCCTTCAAAAAGAAACATAAATAGTGTGTTAAAGTTTGTTATTCATTATTAATATTTTTTCCACCATTTTAGTAGCACCAGACAATCAACTCAGAAATTTTCAGTCATCTTTAATGGTCTTTTCTAAAGCAAGGTTTCAAATCAATTATGTTTGAAAACAAAAAGCCTTGTTCTGTCAAGTTTGCTGACTCCTGACGTGGAAATGCTCACATTAAAAAGTAAGAGGCAGTATTAGCTGGCTCCACCACAACCCAGGTTGTATGTGTTTTGGTGACAGGCAAAAAAATCTAGTAAGCTAGGAGCTTTGTGGAGTATTTTGCTGCCCTGGAAATAAGTATGGTTGAAGTTATGGGATCATGTATTTAAAGCAGAAAAGGAATTTGCTGATCCACTAGTTCCATTTTGTTCTTTTTCAAATGGGGAAATTGGGAATCAGAAAAATCACATAATTTGCCCCAAGTCACACAGCTATTGAGTGAGTAAACCAGGGTTTGAACCCAAAGAAACCAAGTTCTCTGACTATAAATCCAGGGCCCTTTTCAACACATGATTCAAAAGCCCTCCCTTAGAAAGGACCATTAGAGCTGCCTAAAATGTAATAAATGGCATTAGAGCCAGAAAGCAATGAAATAAATGAAAAAAATCATTCATGTATTCATTGAGTACTCACCATATGCCCAGTTTTATATACTAGTAAAGGATAAGGCATAGTCCTTCTCTCATGGATGTTATAATCTAAAAATAGAAAACAAAGTATAAAACTGTATATTCATTAATGAGTGGTGATGCTGAAGAAAGCAGAAGAACTTTCTTTAATAGGATATTAGAAGACAGTGGATAGATTGAAGATAGAAGCATGTAGAAATATGTGCATAGTATTTGAATATATTTTTAGGACTATGAGGATACTGGGATGACTCAGTGAGTCCTATGAGAATAAATTGGCTGGATAGGGACAAGAGGATTTTGAAAGATCAGCAAAAGGAGTTTAGACTAGAAAATATAAAAAGCAACATTTAGTCTCCAAAGGTTTCTGAATGATGACTTATGCAATTCCACAAAATATTTGGATATGTACTTTTACAATGATTTCATGAATAATGAAAAAGAAAAGTTCTTCATTCTTACTATTTTGGTGCCCAAGTACAATTTCACCATAATCAGGGACAGAATAAGAGCTCGTTTTCAGTTCATTTATTTTATTCTGTGGCAAAGGTCTTAAACCACTACAAGCCAAGAAGCTACATTCAGTGTGTGCAGAGATAGTCCTTTTCTATTAAAGGAGAAAACCCTCCATGTTTCCATGACAACTGCTTGCTGTCTAGTCCAATTAGGAACAGTTCTCAAGTGAAAACCAGTCATGTAGATATATTTTCTACTTGGAATCTAGATTTCTACATAGACTACATTATTCGTTTTCTATTAGGAAGAAAATATAGCTAAGGTATATACCATTATGTATGACTACTTTGTTTTATGTATCCCTTTTAAGAAAGTAGGCCTATCTGGGTCAATGCTGATATTTAGGGGAAAGCAAATAAATAGTGTTTTATGAACATTACAAGCTTTCTTTGAGCCCTAGAGGCCTAGTTCCCTAAGCTGATCAGAAATGCAGTAACTCAGTGAGTTTTGCTTATACACATAAAATCTCTTATAAACTTCTTACACTCACCAACACATGACTACTCATTGGAAATCATGAAGTGATCTTTTGTTGGCATAAGTCCAGAAAAGTCCTGCTATTGACTTTTGTTGGTTTTAGATTCACTGTTTCTCTGAATATAGCAAGGTACTGTGTGATACTTAGGGGATTACCCTATGACTTCAAGGGACCATATTTTCAATGTGACTTGGTCCAGCACAAAGTTAACAGAGCATGGCAAGTGAGGAATCTCACTATATAACTTCTTCTAAAGTACCTTACCAAAAAACCATCATACAGTATGGTTGATCTGTGATCAACCCAGTGATTCAGGAAAAGCTTTCATTATGAAAAATAAATCCTTTTAAGTTACTCTTATTTTGTCTCCTTTATTAATCCCTCTGGCCATTTCTCTCAGAAAGAAATTCCATTGGTTCTATCCAAGCTTGGTTATAACTTTTCTCTAAATTTTTTTTTACTATGAAATTAAAAGTAGCAAGACCCATGTTGGTTATCATATGTGTTATGAGTAAGATTAGATTAGCGGGTTATTAGGTATTGATTATATATTGTTTAGGAAGTACCTAGCAGGAAGGAGCTGGAGCTGGGAATTCCAGGTTGGAATGAAGGAGGAGGAAGTCTATCTGTGTTCTGTGTGTGGACTCCATTAGTGGTAGGCAAAAACTGTTGCCAGCCTGGGAGACCTCAGAGCAAAGGACACCCTATTTCCTGTTTTCCCCTGGATCCTGTGTGGTGTGGCATCTACAAAGCCAAGAGAAGAGGTGAAATTGGAGTTCTGGTGGACAGTGCTCCAAGCAAAACCCTTACTGCTTGGTTCCTGAGACAACTGTAGCTCCTGGCATCCAGAGATCATCAGTGGATTGCAGTGAGAAATCCCAAAGCCACAAACCCTAGCTGCACTCAAGCCTGGCAGGTTCCAGGTGTGAGGCAGAAACCCAAAGACTCCAGTATAGCTCCTTGGGCCCTGTTAGTTAGATAGCTTAGATTAGTGTAGTTGAATAAGTCTTTCCCTGTCCCTTTGGGTTTTGTTATTAGGTGTTAAGATTTTAGAGTAGTCATTCCTATCCCTCCTTTTAGTTGTTTCTAATTAAAACCCAATTTCACCTTGTTACCTTGTCAGTTAATTCATGTCCTCTGGCCAGAGTGATAGTTGGCTGTTATTTTTTCAGTTGGGAGTGGTGTAGCTGTACAAGACTTCAGTGTTCAGTTTTAGTCTCTCTTACATCCCAGAGAGTGTTCCCACAAACCCCATAGTTGATTTTTAATATCCCTGGTGACCCCATTACTTATATTTTCCTACAGTTTGGCACTACCCAGATGGGTGGATAGAGAAACAGACAGGAAGTGAACAGTTGGCCAGCTAGATTCATAAAGGAAGTAAGAGGGGCTTGAACATTCCAAGAGGCAGCTCAGCCATTGGGTGAGAGCTGAGAGTTCTCAACCAGTGGTGAGCTGCTCAGAGCTTCTCAGCCCCCACCCCAGGTCATTCATAAATCTCTGTGTGTAGGGGAAAATGCTATCAAGCTTGGTGTTGCCCCAGAAAGAGGGATTTTCTTCATTTCTTTTTTGTTTTTGATGGTTCTGTTTTCTGTTGCTGTGTTTAATTGTACTTGTATTTAATTAATTGTGTTAGTAATTATTATTAGTCAGAATAGTGGCTAATAATACAATAAATTTTGTTGTTAGTTGGTCTGTTTGGGGAATGATGGGTACAATGGTGATTGAAGATTGGATAGATTATGTATTTGTGATGTTGTGGAAAAGTGTTTGGGCTATTCCTTACCTGTGGTTTAGAGTTATACCCAGGTATTTTATAGGGATAATGGACTTGGAATTTGCACAACCAATTTTGACAATCAACATACTGGATTTGTTGTGTCACATGCCAGTTCTGATTCTGACTGGTTGTGTTGTATACAAAGTGAGGTGGATATTGTTTCATATTGGGTATTTTGTTAAAATCATTGTGACTTGGTGTTTCAGGGATTCTGAAACCAAAAAAATGTTAAAACTATTACAAATTAAGTTAGATAATCTAGAAATGTGTATACAAAACGGTTCGTTCTCTGGTCAATCACTTGGTACATCTCACACTGGCAATGAATATATGAACATGGGCATTTCTGGCAAAGGTATTCCAACAAAGGCTGAGCTAGAACAACAGGCTCAAAATAAGGCTGAAACCCCCATTAATCTTTTTCTCCTTTGCAATCTTTCCATCGTTTGCAAAGATGGTGTATTCCACTTGAAACAACATACTCGATTCAGATCTGAAGATGTAGATAATCTAAAACGTAAGATCCCAAATTTCCACTATGACTCTGGGAAATTTGTGAAGATCTTCAAAGCTTTTGTAAAGCAACACGATCCAGACTTTGAAGATTGCTGGTACGTGTTAGGGGAGATCTTATCACATCATGACAGAACAAAGTTTGTAGAGGAGACACGAAACACGGAGGGAATGACACCATGGCCTGTAGTTTGGGAGGAACTGGACCTGAATTCAGTTCCTACCTACAGAATGTTAAAACAAGCGCATAAATCTCTGATTCAGGTTCTAGAGAAGCATCTCATAACATATGACACATGTGCCAGAAGGGGCTGCTCCCCTGCCCCTTTCCACCATGCTTGAAAACATTTCTCATGTCACCCTCCTCTCTGCCCAGCAGCCCAATGGGAATGCTTCCTCCTTCCCCTGCCTAAGGTAAGATGGGGGACTCACTTAAGGTGTGAGGGTTGCAGTTTGGGTACTCAGTCTCGACAAGGTTCACCTGATCCAGACTGTCATTGGTTTAAGATTTAACATACAAATAGGCACTGGTCATCAAGTCATTCATCAAGCATTTATTAAATATCTATATACCAGGCACTGTGCAAAGTACTGGGGTTATAAAGAAAGGGAAAAAACCCAATAACCAAATATTTTCTCTTCTCAGGGAATTCATAGTCTAATGGAAGACAACATTCAAACAAATTACATACAAACAAGGTATATACAAGATATCTTGGGAGTATTGCTGTTGCTCGTTGTTTCTGACTTTTTGTGACCTTATTTATTTTTTACAAAGATACTGGTTCGTCATTTTCTTTTCCAGTTAATTTAACAGTTGAGGAAATTGAGGAAAACAGAGTTAAGAGATTTTACAGTGTCATACAGCTATCCAAGGCCAGGTCTTCTTGCTCCAGGCTTGGTGCTCTATCTACCATGCCATCTGGCAGCTCTTCATATCGGAGATAATCTTAGAGGAAAGGCACTAAGAAAAAAGAATATGGGAAAGGTATTCCTGCAGAAGTTAGGATGTTAGCTGGCACTTGAATGACTCTGGGGAAGCTTAGAGGCAGAAATAAGATTCAAATGCAATTTAATCCAGGCTACTCATGAGCTTCTCTGTCTCCTTTCCTAGGGACACATTATTTATTATTAATAAATTAATCAATAGTCCTAGAGGTACATTTTATCTAGGCTGTGATCTTTTTTTTTGTACAAAGAAATTCTTTGGGTCTATTCCTCTCTCATAACCAAATCGTAAGTTAGTGTGATAGAGAGGAGAAAAAATGGCAAGTATTAGTTTGCCATGGTAAGACCATGTCTATAATAATGTATTACCATCATTTGGAGATGGTTCTGGGTATAATTTTTAAAGACTCTAATGAGCTAAGTGGAGCATGCAAAAAATGTCATCTGGCACTTGGAAGAGGTGGAACAGAGTGGCTCCCCTAGTGCTAGCTCTGCATGCATGACAGGTCTGTGCCAGTATTGTACTAGGCCTTTTATGCCTCAGAAAACTTGAAAACTAGCTTTCCAAATCCTTTTAAAGAATTAGTTAATACTACAAAAACTCCTCCTCCAACAATGTTGACAAGATTATTTTTGGTTGATTTGTTTGGTGGTCTTAGCCATCTAGAGGATGCATCTGGGAAATCTAATCTTTCCAGACTGAAGACCCTTGGCTGAACCCAATAAAAAGTTTAATTTACATTGATTGAAAGTGATAGATGAACATAGAAAATAGAAAGCCATAGTTGGAGAAGAGAAAGACTGAGTTTTAATCCTGCTTTAGACACTTATTAGATATTTATCCCTGGATAAGTCACTTAACCTCTCTTTGGTTCAGTTTTCTCCTCTGTAAAATGAAAGATTTAATGAGATGGCCTCTGTGGTTTAAAGCTGTATTCTATGATCATTATAGCTCTAAATCTATTATCCTATGATTTATAAAATCAGCAGTCTATGAAATATTGAATATAAGCCTATAACTACACAACGTATTATTTTATTTGAATAAGTAGTATCGTTGTTCTGATAGGATAATTTTTTTTTAAATTGTGTTTTTGTTTCAATCCAAGTATATCAAAGATGCATTAAAATGACCTTATTTCTAGTCATAGTCAAAGACTAGATGTTGTACTAGAAACAGTAACTGTAAAAAGAGTCCAAGGAGAGAGATCAGAGTTTTTTGGAGCAATTGGGAAATCTCTCATGGCACTTGAGCTAAACCTAGAAGGATGGATAGGATGTGGAAATGCAGTTACTAACAGGGAAAATAGCCCAAATCATAAGTAAAAATACAAATCACATGCTGAGAAATGAGTGAGAAACAGGCTTGACTGCTGAAGAGGAGAATGGAGGAATAAGTATTTATATAGTGCCTACTACAGGCCAGATGCTGTGCCAAGTACCTTTACAAATATCTCATGATATTGCATAGATAAGGTGGAGTCAGATTCTTTAGGAGCTTGAATTCCAAAAGATGGATTAAAATTTTGGTCCTCCAAATAGTTCTTTTCTTTTAATGATCTTTGAGATCACATTTCCCAGACCAACTTGCTCCTGATCGAAAATGCTAAACTGATTCACAGATCTTCTGGCCTGTCTACTGACAGGTGATTGGGGAGTGTACTAACAACCATGAACTCCAAAACGATGCATAAATACAAAACTCTCTCAAAAAATATTTGAGAACTAAAATAGACTTGTAAACATTTTAAACTGCTTCCTTAGAATGTTTGAATATTTTGTTCCTCTAAGTAATTATCAATCTAAAAATAGTGAGGAGTGGGAAATGACCTAAGGAAGTTTTAGCCAGTAAAAGGATATTTATTATCTCTGACTACTAGTCACATTAGTTAGGCACATAAACTGAATTATGGAGTTGTATTGCCAGAATAAGGTGTTAAACCAAGAGAATCAGAGAGAAATCTGGGACAAAAGTGAGCATAAAAGGCTTGAAAATATAGGGAGAATACAAATCTTCTGGTCACAGACAACAGTATGCCATCAGAATAGAAAATTGAAACAATTGTATTGCTTTATAAGGACATAGAGGATATACTAAAAATCTCTCCTCTTGGAATACTATCATTATCTAGGCTTACTCAACTTCATAAAAGTTCTCATAAGAAAGCTTGACAGATGTTTAATCCCAATGGCACCCTATGCATACATACATTTTTAGCCTAAAGCCAATCATTTAAAGAACAAGAGCAGCCACAAGGGCTAATTTCTCAAAGAAACAAGTCACAAAATATTATTCATACAGATTATTTCTTTTTGTATGTGTGTATATGTATACAGTTGTTTCATTTGCTTTCGTATGAAGTTTCAAACATTCTTTCAATGAAACAAACCTAAAGGCAAAAATAATGTTTGAGTATTTTTCATAGCTGACATATTCTGCTTACTTCCTTGCCTTTCAAAATATTCTGGGATGACAGAAATGGTTTGACTTTTTGCTTTCGTTTTCCTAAGCCATAGTTCAATGCTGTGGTTTCAAAGTCTCAAATGGAATTTGGGCTTATCATGGATGCTAAAGTGAAACTAGCAAAAACTTGTTAAGAGCCTTACAAATTATAGACAATAGTTTCTCTTGAAAAATCAAAACTTTGTCCTACCTATGCATTATAAAAGAATATGTATGTTTAACCATTGTTATATCTTTATGGAGTCAGGGGGGGTGTTTCAGCTCCATAATTTTTTTTCATTCATTACCACAAGCATAAAGAATAAATGATAAAAATGTACTTCCTTCACTTCTGTAGAAATGGGAGACCATGCATTTAGAGAATTGAATATTCTGACAGATTCAATAAATGAATTATTTAGTTTGTTGAACTCCTTTTTTACCCCTTTTTTTATCCTCTGTTACAAGAGATGAATTAGTGAGTATTGAGCAAAGGAAATCTATATTTCCATATATCTTGATTCTAAAGCACTAAAAAGTATCAATAAAATATTTGTAAAAGAAAGTATATTTAACTCCAACTTTGTTTCCATATCATGGTGTGGATAATTTATATATCCAACCATGTAACACATCAGCTACAAAGACATGACCACAGAGAGGAAAACCTATTCTGATAGCTTGAAGCAGGAGCAGGGGTTGGCAACCTTTTTGGCCGTGAGAGCCATAAACATCACATTTTTTAAAATGTAACTTCATGAGAGCTGTACAGTGCTCACAGTGCGCGCTCCTGTAACAGTGCCTGAAAAAAATTGACTTTATGGCTCCTGCAGAAAGAGCCATGGCTCAAGAGCCATACGTTGCCGATCCCTGAGCAGGAGGATAAGTGAATATCAATAATCCAGCATTTATTTGGCATGATTTTATGTGTAAGAACTGTGCCTAATTCCACATTTTACTCTAATGTTACATCTCAATTTCATAAATATTTGATGGTACACTTAGATAAAACGTTCAGTCAAACAATATAGTTTGGTGAGTTTGGACTCATTTCTAGTTCTAATTGTGACTAAACTATTTACTCAACTATTGAAATTATTCTGGAAGATCTCAGGAAAACTGGCAAAAAAGCAACTTAGCAAGTGCTACTTCTGAATATAGATTAAGGTCAGGTGGGTAAATTTATGATAGAATTTTGAGAGGTCAGCAAGTTTTACAGGTCTGAAACTTTTTCAACTCTCATTTGCTAGAGAAAACATAATACACCTTATTATCATAAATGAGGAGAATATACTTAATTTAACATATCCATCATGAGACATTAATATGGATGCCATCAGTAAATTTTTAATTCATATTAGAAAGATAAGATTATATAATTCTATCAAATTATTATTAATTAAAAAAACACCCTTAGCTTTTATCTTTGAGTCAATTCTATTTCTTCAAGGGAGAAGAGTGGCAAAGGCTAGATAATTGAGGTTAAATGACTTGCCCAGGGGCACACAGTTAGGAACCCATATTTGAATGTAGGACCTCTCATATCTTGCAATTCTATCAAACCATAAACAGAAATCACTCTCTATATTACCTTAGCATAGTCAGTGGCCTTCTGGGGCATTTTGATTACCATGAATGTAGTTCATCTTTGGTCCAAGTCACACTAACCAGATAAGTGTTTGATTTTATAAAAGAAACACAAAATAAATAAATTAGTTTTCCAGAGGATATTCCATGGCCTTCTCATATAAACCACTGAGATTATTTAGTAGTCTTAATTCCATTCCATTAAACATTTTGCTAAGCATTGATTTTGTGTATGGCACTATAGAAATAACAATTAAAAAAGAAAAACACCCTCAGGCAGGGATTGAAAAAAGAAACCTGCCTTCAAGGAGGGAAAAATTATGAGTACAGAAAAATATAAGGTGGAAAATAGTAGACCAAAGGAGATATCCAAAGTTCTCTAGGAAAATTTGGAAAGGCTAATTCAAATGTTATGCTACTATTCTATAGGTATCTAGGTAGAATAATGGATAGAGTACTGTACTTGCAAGCAGGAAGCCCAAAGTTCACATCTGGCCTCAGACTAGTTATGTGACTATGAGAAAATCACTTAATTTCTATCTACCTTAGTTTCCTCAAATATAAAATGGGGATAATAAAAGCAACAAGCTATTAGAGTTGTTGTATTAATGAAATATTTGTAAAGATATTTGCATAACCTGACATATAATAGGGACTTAGTAAATGCTTATTTCTTTTCTTCACTGTGGTAAGTAATTTGATTTTTTCTAACAAAGGGGAAAACATAGATTCTTGAATTTTATAGATTAACATGTCATAGAGTTAAAGTTAGAGGGGTTCTTAGAGATGACAAAGATACCTTATAAAGAAACTGTAGAAATGAGATCTTATATATTTTCCCACAGAGAAATAAATGCTAACATTGATAGAGGTAATATCACAGTTTTCTTTGTTAAGGAAAATCCAAATGTCGTCATGGACTGATGGTGGTGAATTGAGTTAATCACTTCTCCCAAGTCAGAAAAGGAACCCTTGGGTTCATAGTGGAGCTATAGCTCTGTTGGCTTCACCAAACTGGAGAAGCTCCTATTAGAGGTCCAGCAATGAACTTTATGTTGCTTAATGTCATTAAGCTTATCACTATGTCCAGCACATAGTAAATACTTAATAAATACTTATCTTTTCCTTTTCCAATCTTCCCATCTGCTAACTATTACTAAAAACTGATTAAACTCAGATGATATCACCTTTTTGGCTCTTTTCAGTACTGGCTCAGCTTCACTCATTCTCCAAGCTCCCTGGTTGAGGTGAAAGAGTCAAAATACTTTTTGCTCCCCATCTCAACTTCCAGGTTCTTTTCCTTCCTATATCATTCAGTAAACTCTCTTCCTTTGAAGTTCATGCTATTTATATCTGCAACCCAATCAAGATTCTGGAAGTCATTGTCTAGAGACCCCACCCCACCCACCTCAAGTTATTTCCCTTCCTTCTCCAATAAATTTGATATACAATTCACAATTTTCTTTTTTCAATAACTTTTGCACTCATAATAGGAGACTTCAACATATATGGTGACTCTGTCTCAAACTTCTTAACCATTTAGTTCCTCAACCTATTCACTTCCCATGAGATACTCTTCCATACTATCTCAGTCATACACAGAAGATGGTCATACTCTTGATCTTTCTATCATTCACAAATGCACAATCTCCATGTTCAAGAATTCCTAAAACCCCTTATCTGACCATAACTATTGATTTTCTTCCTTTTCTTCTACCTTTTCTTACACAGTCCAACTCTTAATCTACATGATGGCCTCTAATCCTTTAACATCTCAATGTTCTTCTTGACCATCTCCCCTGCACTATCCACTCTCTTCTCCTCTCCATCTTTACCTGTTAGGGAACCAGTTCAGATCTATACTGTCCTTATTTCTTGAATCTCTCTACATTCCTTATAATATCATGAATTATATCCTGCCAACCTTTGGCCTTGGATCACTCCCATCATTTGCCACCTTTGCTCCTAAACAAGTCCTGTTGAATGGAGACAGAGAAAATTATGCAGTTATTCAGACTGGTTTTACTATAATAAAACCCAACTTCAACTGATTCCTTACTGTTGCTAGGCAATCCTAGTATATATCCCTTTTCAATTCACTTTCCTACTCTCCACATTGAATCTTCCAAACCTTTTTATCCCTCTTCAAACCTCTTATGTCGTCCTCTGTCCCCATTCCCTTAGCTGGGAAACTGGCCTCATAATTTACAGAAAAAAGGAGATTATTCATTACATATTTACGCTTCTCTCCTCTTCCTCATCAATCACTCAGATGCCTTCTTACACTATGTCCTCCTTCATCCTATAATAACATGACAAAGTAATCTTATTCATTACCAATGCTAATCCCTCCAGCTGTTCAAGTGATTCCAGTTCATCCCATCTCCTCCAACAGATTGCCCCCTCTGTCATATCCATTCTATCCTTATTTTTAATCTTTTTCTTTCTACTGGATAATTCCTTACTGCCTACAGACATGTCCAGGTCTCCCCCAATCCTTAAAAAAGCCCTCACTTCATCCTTCCATTCTTACTATCATCCTACATCTCTTCTCACTATTACATCTAAATTCCCCCCCAAATCCACCTACAATAGTTACCTCCACTTTCTCTCCTCTCACTCTATTTTTAACTCCTTATAATTCCACTTCTCTCCCTGTCATTGCACTGAAACTCTGCCTTTTAAAGTTCCTAATTAATCTTTGGTTGCCAAAAACAATGTTTTTTTTCCTCAGTACTGATTTTCCTTGACTTTTCTGCAGTTGTTGACACTGTTGATCAGTCTCACCTACTTGATACTTTCTTCTCTCTAAGTTTTTAGGTCATCACTTTCTCCTGGTTCTTGTCCTACATATCTGACCATTCCCTCTCTGTCTCTTTTGCTGCTTCCTCTTCCAGATCATTTCCTCTAATCATAGATGTCCCTTGTAGTTCTGTCCTTTTCTTGGATCTCTCCTTTTCTCCTTCTATGCTTTTTTCACTTGATGAACTCATTACCTCCCATGGATTTAATTAACATCTTTATGCTGATGATTCTTGAATCTACTTATCTTGCCCCAGATTCTCTGGTGACCTCCAGTCTTGCATCTTCAAATGGCTTTCAGACATTCAAATTTGGAAATCCATTAGACATCTCAAACTCATTATGTCCAAAGTGCAGCTTATTATTTTTCCCCCTGAACTTTGTTATACCCTTTCCTATTACTTTAGAGATTAACACATCTTCCACTTTCTCTGGCTCACAAAGTGGGAATTATCCTCAACTCATTACTTCTCATCTTCCTCTTATATCCAAGCTATTGACAAGCTTTGTCATTTTCATCTTTGTAACTTTTCATATATAATCTCTTCTCTTCTCTGACACTGCTACCACTCTACTTGTCCCCAACACCACACTCTTGGACTAATACAATGGCCTAATGGTATGTCTACCTGTCTCAAGCCTCTTGTTACCCCATTCCATCTTCCAGTAAGCCACCAAAATGATTTTCTTAAAGTGCCAATCCAACCACATTCTCCCCTACTCAGTAAACTCCACTGGCTTTCTATAACCTCCAGGATCAAAAACGAAATGCTCTGGTATTCAAAATCCTGTATGATCTAGCCAACTTCCATGATTCCAGTCTTCTTAAAACTTAATCTAGGGGGCAGCTGGGTAGCTCAGTAGATTGAGAACCAGGCCTAGAGACGGGAGGTCCTAGGTTCAAATCCGGCCTCAGACACTTCCCAGCTGTGTGACCCTAGGCAAGTCACTTGACCCCTATTGCCTACCCTTACCACTCTTCCACCTATAAGTCAATACACAGAAGTTAAGGGTTTAAAATAAAAAAAATTAAAAAAAACTTAATCTATACAAGATACTCTTTAAGTCAGTGACACTGGCCTCCTGACTCTCCCATGAACAAGAAACTCCATCTTTTAGCTCTGCATATTTCCTCTGACTGATTCCCCACCACATCTAAAATATTCTCTATCTTTAACTTTGCCTACCAACTTAACTCACTTCCTTTAAGTCCCAACTAAAATCTCTTCTTTCATAGGATTTATTTTCTTAATCCTTTTTAATTTTAGTGCTTTTTCTTTTAAAATTATTTTCCAATTGCCCTGTAGCTAGGTAGCACAGTAGATAGAGTACCTGGCCTAGAGGCAGGAAGTCTCATTTTCCTGACTTCAAATTTAACTTGAGATTCTAATTTGCCTCAGTTTCCTCATCTGTAAAATAAGCTGGAGGAGAAAATGGCATTAGCAGTATTTTTGTCCAAAAATACCCTAAAGAAGGTCACAAAGAGTCAGACATAGACTAAAAAGTGATTGAACAGAAACAAATTATTCTGTTTATAGCTTACTTTGTATATACATTTGCATGATGTCTTCCTTATTTGATTATGAGGTACTTGAGGGCATGGACTGTCTTTTGTCTCTTTTTTGTATCCCCAGCCCTTAACAGAGTTCCTAATATCTAGTAAGCATTTAAAAATGTTTATCAAAGAATATTTGACTGTTTTCCAAAAGCTGTTATAAGTAACAGAGGTTCTTGCTATATTGGCTAAGTGTGTTATGAATTTGATAACTAGAGGAAATTCATGAATTCTTGGGATACTAAAGTCATGTCAAGTCAATGAGTAAAAAAATATTTGCTGTGTGCTAAGCATTGTGCTAAAAACTGGGAATAAAACATAAATACGAAGATAAGTAGTCCCTGTCTTCAAGGAGCTTATATTCTATCTTTCAGTCAGTAAACACTTATAAAGCATTTACTGTGTGGCTGGGAACTATGCTAAGTAGTCCAAATTTATCTATCTATCTATCTATCTATCTATACATATATATGCATATAATATATATACAAAAGGAAATATAATTTACTATATATATTTATACATATATATACAAATGTATATAAAACAAATATATATATACAAAA
>NC_058132.1:274554922-274602050 GCF_016433145.1 Gracilinanus agilis | reverse complement strand
GGTAATGTGTTAGTTAAAATCACCTGGGGTTCTATTTGGAAGGATTGAACCTCAATATAGTGTTTGACAAACTTCTGTGGACCTGTGGGGGTCCTTAAAACTACATTTCCCGTGGTCCAACGGGTTTCATGGGTTTCCTGTTTTGGATGACGTATTAAAGGTGAGGGACTATTTTAAGTAGGGGGTAGTGACTTAGAACTTCCTCTTTAGTTACCTGAGCTTGCGGAGAGAGGAAGGAAAATAGCTGAGGTGAGGTTGGAATAGGTTTCTTACAGGCACGTGGTCAGTTTATCTCTATCAGCATGGCTTTTATTAAAATGCTATTTTCCCTTCTAATCTCGGCCATCCTCATTTTTAAACATAACAGTTGCAAGTGAATTTCTCAAGTGCAGAATTCGAGAAGAGTTCCCTGTATTGATCTCTATAGGTCCAGACTATACAGCAATCTCATTTAAAAAAAAAGATATCTTTGTAAAGGGGGGCTTTTAACTACCAAGTTTTGACCATCTCTTTTTATTACAACAGAATATTTGAAAAATATTTCATTTGGATATGTTATCACTTCCTTTATCTAGCCAGGTACTCTACTTTTTACTCCAATCCAGCCCATTTTACTGACAAAAAATCTGAAATATACATGTTATGTCTGGATTGAATTCACACAATTAGTGATTATAGAACAGTGATTAGAAGATAGGCAATTTGAGTTCTGATTGTGGATTTGAACAAAATATGTGTAGGATGTGTATTTAACAATTAAAATGAAAGAATCAGAGGGAAAGAAAAGAAAGATGAAGTGAAATGTCATAGTGGAAAGAGTGCTAGATTTGAAGTCAAAGAACTGAGGTTTAGAATCCTAGTTCTTCAATTTACTACACATATGACCTTTAGCTTGTCAATTCACATCAATAGATCTGTTTCCTCACAGGTAAAATAATAGTGTTGGCCTAAATAATCTTTAAGTTCCCATTCAAATTGAAACCTATAATCATATCAAATATATGCAAGACGTATGTGAATAAATATGGTATTTAGTTCTGAGCATGATTACTGTATTGGGCTTTACATGTAATATGAAAATACACTATTAGGAAATTAGACATCACTAAGAGGGAAGATTAGAATATCTTTGAAGGAATAAAATGTCATGATGTGTCAGTGGCATTGATTTAATCCATTTGCCTTGAATAGTTTTAGTCCTTAAAATTATAGAGACTCTTGTATGAGAATGAGATTTGGGAAGAGTACAAATGGTTGGGTGCTTTCAACTCAAAACTGCAGACAGTTTAACTATCCAACAGAGCAATATTCTCCAAATAAGACATGGTCAATGTGGTGATTTATTATTTTTAACAAACCTTATTCACTTGTAATGTCTCCCCCCATAAAATGGAAATAGATTTTAAAAGCAGATTTAGAAATTTAGCCAGGCAGGCTGGCAGGAGCTAAAATTCCAACCTAGAACATGGCAAGGGACTGAACATAAAGGACTCTCTAAGGGCAGTTGGGATTTGGAGAAGTTTGGAGACCTGAGAGCCTGTGGATTTGGGGTATCACTGTATCGCTGTGCCTTGAGCCTTGAGCAACATCTGGAACATTTCAACTAGCAAGATCTAGGAGAGCAGGTTGAGAATAGCTGTCTTGTTTGGTGGACAAGCAACATAAGTCTCCCTGACTTCTCAGAGGATTTATTTGGCTGGTACCTGTGCTGGATCATTGCTGGAACAGAAGTGAACTCAAGTTGTGAGACACCCATTCCCCTTCCAGCCTTTTAGGATAATACAGGCAGCTTGGGATAGAATAGTGTAGATCAGTGATTCCCAAAGTGGGTGCTACCGCCCCCTGGTGGGTGCTGCAGCCATCCAGGAGAGCAGTGATGGCCACAGGTGCATTTATCTTTCCTATTAATTGCTATTGAAATAAAAAAAATTAATTTCCAGGGGGCTAAGTAATATTTTTTCTGGAAAGGGGGCAGTAGACCAAAAAAATTTGGGAACCACTGGTGTAGATCCTGACCCATCTTCCCTTCCCTGAGTTTTGTCCTTAGATACCTAGTTGTAGGGTGACCTTTCCCCACATCTTTTACCCTTAAATTAGCTGTTAAACTGTCTTTTTATAACTTCCTCCTGTTTCATTCCACAACCCAAAGGACTCATTGTCATTTAATAGGAAAACCCTGTCTCAGTTGGTCTGGAGTGAAAGTTGCTTCCTAAGTGTCACCATCTATTCCCTCATATAGGTGTTGCTTATTTTCCCAAGTCCTGTATTTGTGGATGTAAAGATTGATTCCCCATTGGTATTTGTTCTTAGTTATTGCTTGCCCAAGCAATCCTCCTTTCTCTCCTTCTCTAAACCCAGTATTTAATTTGCCCCATTTACACGCCCCTTCCCCACAGTAAAGGGAGGAATATTTAATGAGAAATACTTTCTGGCTGAGAAAAATAAGCAATTAAAATTTTATGTCAATATGTTGCAATTTTTTTCTACTTGATACAATAGAAACTCTTATACTTGTAATTGGATGATAATAATAGCTAACATTTATATTGAGCTTGTTATGTGCTTGACATGTTGCTAAATACTTTACAATTATTTCATTTGATCCTCACAACAACCCCAAGAAATATCATTAGTTGAGAACCAACCCTAAAACATGGAATAATTTTAGAAAGATTTTTATTATGTTATTTGGCAAAGGAGAGAGTCATAACAAGGTGTGGTTCCCTCTTGACTCATTGTGAGGTTACATTATATAGAGTTCATACAAAGACATAAGGACATTTCCCTGATTTGCCACAGATAGTGTCATGTTCAAATTCTGGAGGTTGAGAGCCTCACCTTGATTGACAGGTGAAGACAGTTGGAGACATCTGAATGTTCCCAGATGCCATGAGGACAAGAGGAAAGGCAGTTGGCCAGAGGGTATAAATACTCTGACAGCCTTTGAAAAGGGCTTTGGCTTTTGGTTTTTGGTTTTTGATTTTGGCTTTTGGTTTTGGAGCCTTGGCCTGAAATCCTTGACTTGAAGTATTAGTCTGATCTTGGACACTGATTGACCTGTGGGTCTGACTGTGGATCCTCTGTGGATCCTATCTGAATTCCCCCTAGATATTTAGACATCTAAACCATCACTAGATATTTAGGTATCCTGGGCTGGGGTGGGGCTGGGTGGGACCAGGAAGTGGGTAGCAGAAGAAGCAGAGGGTGGTAAGGGAGGTATTTCCTGACGGCTGTAGAACCGACATAACAACTGGCAGTAAGAAGCTGAGAGGGATCATCAATATCTGTATCTACCAAGCAGATTACTTACTCTGGTTTGGCTGTGGCCAAGCTGAGCCAGAGGAGGTGAAGAACAAGAGCTCTAGCATTACTGAGCAGCCTACAGTCCTGAGGGATTAGTGTCATAGCCTTTAGTGACAAGGTCTCTTATCCCCAATCCATTCCTGATCATTCCTTTACCTTATTAACATCATAGATAAAGATTATTAAGTACATTCCTTGAGTAGTTATTACATCACCACTCTGGGGAGGGAGCAACACAGTCAGATGAATGTTATCCAAGGCTAATAGAGCCCAATACTAATAATCAGTCCAACCCCAGGTGGGACCTGAAAGGGTTACCCATCCCTAAAGGATCCTGCCTGGGCACTGTTTTCAAGAAGGGGCAGTTATCATGGCATCCAGCTGAGTGGCAGGACTCGGGTGTCCCTGCACCAGCCATCAAGAGAATCTCAAACACAGATTAATATACTACTAATAATAACTAGAATAGTATAAAGATACCCCTTTTATTTTATAACAGTAAGCAATGAACAGTTTTCAGAGGAGATGGATAAGCAGATAAGTTTAAATATAAGATCTAATTTGAGTAACCAGTTTTTGGTCACCTCAAACCAACACTGGATGGGATCTAAGCATTCCTGCCAGCTATCCAAATTCCACAGAGTATCTTTGAGGTCAGCCTTACCTCTACTGTAAGCTCTGGATTAGACAGTTTTCTAACCTCATAAAACTAAGTTCAAACAATGTAATAATCAATAGTTTTATGAATAGCAAAATAAAATATTTCCCCTAGTAGGTATTATTATCTCTATTTTACAAATGAAGAAATTGAAGCATAGGTTAGGTTTTAATGGTGCAATGGAAAAAGTACTGATTCTTGAGTAATAAGTCCTTGGTTCAAGTATGAACTCACTACCTTACTTTATTAGACTAGTCATTTTAAACTTCTTGGTCTTTAGTTTGCTCATGGTTAAGATGAATAAATAACCTTTTTTAATGCTTTCCAGTTTAAGATCCCAGCAACATTGTTGGTTAATTCTAAATTATTTTTAATCATACTTAAAGAAAAATATAAAGAGAAAGACAAACACATTCTTAGGGAATGGTTATTTAGAAAAGAAATACATGATATCAGAGGAAGGGAGAGCAGGGAAAAGATGAATAGGGAAAATGAAAGTTTATAAGATATGGGTTCAGCAGTCAAACCATTCCATTAATCCAACATCAGCTCTCTGACTCTTCTGCATGGTTCAATCATATAGCCCAGATCTTAGAATCTGGCATCAGAAATCTGATGACTAGCACTCTCTTCCCAGAATTACTAGAGTCTTAGTAGGAACTGTGTTATATATCACTTTGGATATATATCACTATATGGATGAATTAGATAAGAAAAATATTTGAGTCAACTGAGACAAATTAGGAGGTTACTGTAATATTCCATGTCAAGGACTGAATTAGGATGATGGCTGTGGGAGTGGAGAGAAGGAACATAAGTATATTAACAATAGTTATGTCTTCGTTTGCCATTTCTGTCCTTAGTTTAGAGACAAAAGTGATGTGATGAGCCCTAAGACTAACTTACACAAGAGTCTATCATTCTTTCCATTATATTCTATATACCCATATCCTTGGCCATAGCCAGCAAATCTCAAGCTGTTCTTACACTATTTTTGTCTTACCAGTGGTATGTACATTTGTTGTGTTGACAAATACCACCATCACCCTCCATTCCCAAACATACACTATCCAAGTTGAATTGATGTGTGAAATTCCAGAATGGAAGAGGAAGGCTGGAAGCTGTTTACTAAATGAACCTTATTGTCTGTTTTTTCTCACCTGCTTTTCTGCTGAGAAAAAATATACTTATAGCTAATGCTTGTAGCTGGCACCTGCTATGGAAATAAGATAAAAAGACACCTTGCTAAGCTAAAATTAGAATTGCTTGAATATATGTTAGTTATTTTGCATACAATCTCTGGGGAATTTAACAACCTGTGGAGAGCTTATAGTAGAGACACTCATATTCACTATATAAATATTTAATATAAATATGCATGCATGATGATTGAACACTGTTACTGATTCTGGGAAAGGATAAATAAAAGAATGCCACTGACCTCAACTAAAGGCCAGAGATAAAATTAAACATTGTATCCTAAATTTCTTGATTTTCCAGTCTTAGTCAATCATCACCTTCAGATCCCTGAGAAAGGGAAGAACTGATGAGGCTTCATCACAACATGCCAAAGTGGACATGGGAGGAGGGTGAAAATGAATCATTTGTGTCGCTGCTATCTTCTGAGTTAATTATTTTATACTAGCATAAAGTATGGTTGGTAGTTGTTGCCATCAGTAGATATTAAACTTGAAGTATAGGTCTGGAGAAGAACATTAAAAGTCTCCAAAAAATCTGGATAGCATAGGATCTAACATATAATAACTATAGTACTTATTGAATGATTAAAAGCAATTCCTTACTCCAAAAAATAATGTTTTTTACAGATATACTGTTGAATATATTTATTCCCTAAATGTGCAGAATAAATTATGTCTTCCAAGTATAACTTGGAAATCCTATCCTTTATTCTTATCATGTGCATACAGATTGTCTTATCAATACAAGAATATATATATGTATATTTATATTTGGTTTTGAATTTCCTGTTACTTGTACAGTATGTCATCCTAGATAATGTCAAGTAAATATTGATTAAATAAAAATAAAAAATTCTCAGGTTTTGGAGGGACCTTAAACACATAGTCTAACTTTTATCTGGATTAAAATCATTTCCATAATGGACCCACAAAGTAGTCATCTTGGCTTTGCTTGAAGCTATCCAATGAGGGGAAACCCACTCACTTTCCAGGGATCCCCATTCTTTCTACCTTAAGACTTTGCTAATTTTTATACAATCTCTGAACTAGGTCTTTCCATGTCCAGTAACTTGGCTTTACAATTGTTAAGACTTCAATAATAGATATAAATTACTCTTGTCCTCTGATACTTAACCACAAATTCTGTGTTATTAGAATGGGGATTGGTTTTAAAAATTTCAAATATAAAATCAAAGCATGAAAAAGTGTCGTTTAATCTGCAGGAATCTGTCATAGCAACTACAGAATGTTAGATATATATTTTTAAAGACACTGAACTTACTATTGTGAGGTTACCTTCTTCCTCTATATAGAAACCTCTTCATTGCAGTTATATGCATTGACATGGAAGAAGCACTGTCCAGCTTTGCCCTTTTGTTTTCCTTGAAGCTCTGGTTTTGTGGAATTAATCCATGTATCAGTTTGCGCAGCAATTTGTGCCCAAATAGGGAAATCACAGCTGAAGCCAGTAAGAAAAGTCATTTTGCTGCTGCCAGGTGGACTGATCTGGTCTCTGTGTGGTGGGAACATGTGTCAGAATGGAGTCTGCTGGCCAGTAATTATCCTCCTGAGGGGGAAAAAACTTGTTCAGAAAGAGCAAGAGCAGAATTTAAACTACAGCATCATTATAGTCCTGGGGAAAAATGATTCACTGAGTCTTTTCCCAGAAATAATGGCCTTTTTTAAAATACATGCTTTTTCTTCAGGAGAACTATATTCCCACTTGTGTCTTGGAGTTCAGGAAGGCTGTCAATAGGCTTTTTAAAAATTCAATAGTTCTGTCACTAAACCATTGTTCAAATTCATTTGATTTAATTCAAAAAACTTATATTGAGATTCTACTATGGAAAGGATGATGGAGGTTGAGAGGTTTCCATATAGATGGGAGGAGCACATTCTAGGCATTGTGTGTGGGTATTTATGTATGTATGTTTTCAGCAAAGAACAAAAGTAGGAAGGTATAGTATTGGTCCTAGGAATGGTGAGTAGTTTGATTTGGCTAGAATATAAAGTACCTGGAAAATCATCATAAAAGATTGGAATGGAAGAGTAATGTCATCCTGTGGAGGGACCAAAATGCCAGACTGAGTAGATTCTTTATTCTATAGGCAATACAATGGCATTGAGGGTTTTAATTAGTTAGTGGCCAGAGTAGACTTAGGTTCAGGAAGACCTGAATTTAAATTCTATATCGGTCACTATCTAGTTGTGTGAATCTTGGCAAATCATTTTTCTGACCTGGTTTTCTCATCTGAAAAATGAGGATAATAAGAGTACTTATTTCCCAGAGTTTCTGTGAAGATAAAATGATATAATATTTATAAAGGTTTTTACAAACCTTAAAGTTCTATATAAATCCTAATTATAACAATATTATAAAAATAACAAGCTATAATTACAATACAATCACAATTTATTCTATTATACTATGTATAATGGAGTAGTAATTATATTTTATTATTAATCAAAAGTATGACATCTTTTTAATGGTATAAGGAGAACTTAAAAGAGGGCTGAGCTGCATTATATATATATTCATAACAAGAAGGAAAAAGGTCATATCTTCTTCCTTATGGCACAGTGTTGATCTTGGAATCTTTGTGGAGTTTTAAGATGTGGAGGATATTTTATTAATAAGAAAAGTTAGATTTCCACATAATTCAGCAGTGGTCTTAGTGTAATGACTCATCATTTAAAATTATTATGAGTATTCTTATTAGAAAGAAGTTTCATTTTATAGTTGTAGAAGTTTGAAAGCATGCATACTTTTTATATGATGCTAGAATACCATAGAGAAACAAGATTGCAATTTAAATTATTTTTGTTATACATTGAAGACATCCAGATAACTAATCATGTTTTTATATTTCAAATTTCATCCATGGATTTGTTGTTAAGTAGACTCATCCTAACTTGAACTAACTGAAAAGTAAAATTTTCTTCCATTTTATTGCTTTTTTTAGTTATATTTCAGTATCATTTATTTTATCAACTATATGAAGTATGTAAAGAATGAAACCTACCTGAAAGGCACTGTTCATATAGGTGGTGGTTAAATGTTTAAGATAAATCACAGCATTTTTATTTCAACACTTGCTTGGGCAAAATAATGACATGGTGAGAGACTAAGCCCCAAAGCATGAAATTAGCTTAGATAAGTTACATCCATTATCCATATAACTCTGGCCTGTTAGACTGAAATTTTATACTTCATGGTACCACCTATAACAATTTGCATGTCAGAAAGTTTTTCCATAGTCAGGAAGGGTACAAACATGTGCCACTGATCACATAATGAAAAAAATGAAGAGGAAAATCTTTAGGTTCAAAATAAAGAACCCCACTTTAGGTGAGATATGGCAGCTGTATTGGAGGCAGCTGAAAAGTGCTTCATAGGTGATGAAAGTGAAGAACAGGTAGACCCTCTGACTTCTTACACCTCATGGGACCACTAAGGGTTAAATAAGAATATGAAATCTAGGTATGGTAAGCTAATGATACCATTTTTTGCCAGGTATGGAAATAGTAAGAATAAGCTTGCCAATTCTGGTGCTGAGTGCGTCTGCATTCTGAATACTATAATGATCATTGATTAGAATTGTTGTAGAGGACAGTTCTTTGGGAGAGGTCAGGAGAGAGAGATAAGGAGAAATCTAGATTATGTAAAAAAAGATTTCAATAAAAATCTATTAAATTGCTAAAGTAAAAGATTATAGATTGCTTCATTTAATTTCTTTTAAGTCTTTTGGAATATATTTTTGTTATGGAACATTTCTTGTGTCTGGCCTATAGGAAGTACTAAATAAATGTTTGTTGATTGACTTAATAAACTGGCAAATAAATTTAGAGTTCCAAGAAAACCTAAACAATTGAAAATTTTCTTTTAAAATGTCATATACTATGAAACAGTTTTTCTATGATGAAATGTTCTCATTTGTTGAAATGAAACATCATCTTATTTTATTAATATACTCTTGTTTGGCTACATTAGGGAAAGGCACTGATTTATGATTTCTACTTTGGGGGCCTGTATTCCTTTTTAGATGAGGGTTCAGATTATTGCTACTCCATGAGTAAAGCTTGTGAAGTCCTAAAAATTCAGCCATAACATTAGATCTATATATATGTAGACAGAAATGGTCAAGCATCCTTATGTATTACCCTGTCTCATTTGCTACTAATTAATATTTTCCTGAAACATTTATTGCTGAGAAAGGTGGTTTGCCATAGTAGAATGAAAGCAGGCCTTAGAGTCATGAAGATCCAAGTTTAATATGCCTATGACATATACTGGCTATATATTTCTGGCCAAGTCACTCAGTTCCAAGATAATTCTCTAGAACTACGCATTGTAGAGAAGATGTACATCTGTATTAGTAGAAGGAACTTCCTCACCACTTTAGAAGTGTCAAACCTGCTGTGGGCCTGCTTCACTGCAACCCTCTTGAATGCTACCCAAACTAGATAACAAATAATTGAGAAATATTTAACAAAATTAATTTAAAAACAATAGGATCAAGGATAGCTGGGTGGCTTAATGGATTGAAAGCCAGGCCCAGAGATGAGAGGTCCTGGGTTCAAATCTGGCCTCAGACACTTCCTATCTGTGTGACCCTGGACAAGTCACTTGACCCCCTTTGCCTAGCCCTTACCACTCTTCTGCCTTAGCACCAATACACAGTATTGATTCTAAGATGAAAGGTAAGGGTTTTAAAAAAAATAATAGGGTGTAGATAATGTTAATATTTGGTTTTCTAAGTCAATATGTGGTCAAGAGAGTTCTTTATCTATGGGTTAATATGAATTTTTCTTTTCGAGTTTCATATCATTCGTTTATATCAATAGAATCATGGCTGTGTGCAAACTAACAAAATCATTATGGACTTTGAGGGTTGGAAGTTACCTCAACAGAAAACTAGTTTAACTCATAACTGAACTGAGTAGCATCTGAAATGGGGTTATCACCAAGCTTCTCTTGCTTATTTAACTTCTAGATACTATTCATAAGGATCCCTGAGTACAGGAGCTGGGGACTGGTTATTTTGAAACTTCCCTGCATTTTGCAGATACCAAAGCCTTTTAACATATTATATGATTCTCAACATTTCCCTCATCTCACCATTAATTAAAATGTATTTTCTTTTTGCTCTTTTGTCTTATTTTACTTTCATTTGAGGTTCTTCTCATTTCTTTAGCTGGTGGAAGTAATTGTATTTATCAAAAAAATTAACTCTGGTAGCTTGCCACAACGATGTTGTTCCTGGATGTAAATAATTTAGGAAGTAAAGAGAAAAGGCACCATGACATATTGAAAAGGCAATGAACTGAGAATCAGAAATGTCACTGTAGGAAAGATCTGATATAAGAAAGTTATATAGTTCCTTAGCCTCTCTTGAGTAAATAATAATATTGCAAGAAAATATGGGAAGTGGATTAGATGACCTCTAAGGTCCTTTTGGAATTCTAACATTCTCTTAGTTTAAATTTAGTAAGGAAAAAGCATTGGCTTTGAAACTGAAGAATTTGTATTTAAATTCCACCTTTGATGCTCTTCTCTAATGTAAACAACTCATATAACTTCCCTAGGTCTTTTAGGTCTATCCTGGCTTTAAATATATGAAATTGTGAGCCAGAGTGAGAGGATGAAGAATACCTATTCTCCAGACTGGACAACATGCAGTATAACAATAAAATAGTCAATCCTTAACTTGCACAGGAATAACATTCCTAGAAAATGGTGTAAAAGAAAAAAATGTGAATTCTGATATATTGAACCTAGGGGAAATAGAGGGTTAGGTTCCCCTGACCACCAAAAATTGTAATCTTTTTCTAGAAATTGGTAAAAAATATACTTTTCTACATACAATTCTTTAAAATAAAACATTAAATGTGATAATATGCACTTTTTCTTAACACAGGGACCATGTAATAATCCAACAAATGTAATACACAAAATAAAATTGGCAACATGTAAAACATTTTGCTCACTAGTAGTTCCCTAGAATTCTGTGACTCTTTGACTTAACTCAGAAACAAACATTGATTACAATCAACATTCACTTTTCATCACATGAAATCTATAGTGCCATAAATACTGTAGAGGAAATAAAATTCTTAAATCAAAAATATCTTTTCACCCAAATATTACATTTTAATGTGTCAGATGACAGTGTGGGGACACTGTATGCTATACTAAATTTCTGTAAACCTCTCTGCTTTGACAGCTTTCTGAAAGCCAAGGAAGAGATTGCTAGAACTTTAGTTACTGTTTTCGGAAGAAACCAAAACTGATGAGGTTTTAATATCCCTTCTGACACTTTTCTTCATGATCAGTAGATATCTTTGGTGTCCTCAGTTCACCTTGTAATTGACAGCAATGCAGACATTCCAGTAGGGTTTACCTAATTCCTTTATTTTCTTACTAAGTTATATCACTGATGTTGCACTCTTGGATTTATGCTTTGGGAGCATAATTGTGATGTAAAACTTGAATTCTAATAACAAACAAGAAAAAATGCAATAGATACATAGGGACCTCTTTATAGTGGTAGGGTGAACAAGACTAGTAATGTACCTAGTAGGATACCAGCCACTCCACGACTTGCCAACATCAGCTTCTCACTTTTTTCTCTACTTCATGTAGCCATGAATGTGTGTAGATGCCAATGTGAAAGTAAAAATGAGGTTATTAATAACCTTGTATGCTTGAAGTCACAAAAATTGAATGCACAAATGGTGAGAATTGACTGTAATAGCTAGCATTTATATAGCTCTTTAAGGTTTACAAAGCAACTCAGATGTTGGAAAACTTTACAAATGGACCTAGCCTCATAAATGAGTAGGAGGAGAGCAGGCTAGATTGTTTTTAGGAAACTGAAAAAGTTAGTTTATTAATTCTAAGTTCTTCTTGAAATAACAGCTGATCTTTTTAACAGCAGCTCTCTTCCAGTTATGTGTGGCTACAAGTAATAGAACATTATTATCTCCATGTAAAGGGCAATATAGTGTTACTATAATCTTTTACTACTGTTTGTTATATGTCTGTTTTGTTCCATTGACCTACCTTTCTGGTTTTTTTAGCCAGTGCCAAGTAGTTTTGATAATTACTTCTTTATAAAACAGTTTAAAATACAGTATTGCTAGACCTCTTTGCTTTATGGTTTTTATTCATTCTTTTGATATTATCCATCTTTGGTTATTCCAAATGAATTTTTTAATTTTTTCTAGGTAAAAAAAAGATATTTTTTGGTAATTTGATTGGGATGGCACAACTTTCTTTTTAAAAAATTTTGATGATATCATTTGTGTTTTTCATTACTTATATTTCTTTTTTAAAAATTACTTGATATCTACCTCCCATTGCTCCCTAATTGAAAATCTCCAACCCTGTTACTACTTGTGAACACATTTAGCATCTCCCTTGGCAGGTTGAGACAAGATTCCTAGTTATTAACTCCTTATCAAGTCATGCTGCTTTTTTTAATATAAGATTTCTTTCTGTGGGTGTGTGTTAACGACATAGCATGGTCAGTAGCAAATAGAGCACATTATTATAGATTTTTAACAAAAAATTGTAAGTATATAGATTAGGAAGTAAAGGGAATTTAGAGTATTCCCTAGTTTGGCATCCTCATTTTCAAAATAAGAAAACTGAAGCCCAGGAAATTTAACTGATTTGTCCAAGGTAACAAAAGTAATAAGAAGCAGAGATGGAGTTGGAGCCCAGGGTTTCTGGCTTCATATTCACTGATTTTCTATAATGCCATGCTAAAAACCTTTTTTTTATAATCAATGGTGCAATCACTAAATTCTTATCATAAAAGTTTCAGGCAGAAAGTAAAGGACCTGGTGAGCAAAGCCCAATTGGGAGGTGGGAGGGGCAGACTTTCCTAGTTCTCACTGATATTCTAGTGTTTCAGCTTGAGGATTCTGTTTGGGAATTAATCAACAGAAGCTAAGGAAAGAACATGGCTGACATAAGACTTGAAAACACATTTAATAAAATATATAGCAATTTAGAACTGGAAAGGATACTAGGTTGTTCAGTCCTCTAGAGCCCTTACGTGTAGTTTGGTGTCATTTGCTGGGAGCTTGTGGACTGGTAAAAAACAACAATAAGATGGTGATGATAAGCAAATTTAGAGGTGTTTTTTGTTTGAAGGCATGTCTTCCATACTAAGAACATGCAGGTTCAACTGAGTAGCAGAGGGTGCTGTTAAGGTGGTTAAGGAAGGTTGGGAAAACTGGAATCATCTATAGTGCTAAGTGAAATATATAGCACTAACTTTTACATAAAACATATTCCCAATGTCTGATATATCCTTTTTCTAACATACACAATCATACACTTGCAGTGGAAAAAGATGAAAAAGATGAGTAGGATAAGGAGAGGCAAGAGTCAAAAACCATTAGGTTAAAAAACTAGTTTGTTTTGTTTCATTTTTAGGAGAGAGAAAAAACCGGAATTGTTTTGCTATTTAACCAGAATGCCTACTTATCCATTCTATTTGCTAGAGAAATGAAAGAGTCCTGGGAGGAGTTCTAGACTCAGCTAGCCTTTAGCTCATCAGAATTTCTGAGGAAGGGCACATTGATGCCAGTTTGCTCCAAGGTGTAAGAGGTCTGTAGGTAACCCACACTGGTACCAGGAAAAAGTAGGGGCAAGGATAACTTCAGGACCAGAGAGGGACTTTTGAAAAGACTCAGCAGAGAAGCATTTGCCTTTAATCCTCTCCACCGGTTCACCTTTTCCCCAAAGCAGGTGCATGAGGAAGATTCTGTCTTTTAATTCTCTTCTCTCCACTGGCTCCCCCTTTCCTGAATCCAGGTGCATGACATTGCCTATTCCATCTTGTCTCTCTGTGGGGTATGGATGGGAACATAGTATGTGGAACCATGGTTAAGCTGAAGGTATCTGGCTTGGCTGATTGTCTTGGATCTCAAATCTGCTCGGTTGGGGAAGGGTGCCAATTAGTTTCTTGTCCTTTCCCTTTTTTCCCTTTTCTCTTCATTCCTTTCCATCTAATTGTAGGATAAGGACAGGAGTAGAAAGGACAAGTGGACAGGCTGGACCATAGTTGAGGTTTGGTGGCAGGTTTAAAGGAGACATCATTTTAAAAAATATTGTTGTGCAAAACATATTTTCATATTGGTCATTGTTGAAAGAACACATTTATGCATAACCACAGCCCCAAAATAAAACCAAAGGTAGACTGATGTAAAAGAGGACTCCACAGTTTTTTCTCTGGAGGTGAATAGTATTCCCTGTCATAAGCACTGTCCCAGATCATGACAATCCTGAGAGTAGTCAAGTTTTCACAAATAATAATCATCCAAAATTGCTGTTATTGTGTACAATGTTCTCCCAGTTCTGCTTATTTTGCTCTGCATCAGTTCATGCTGATCTTTCCAGCTTTTTTTCTGAAATCATCTTGCTTAACCTTTTTTATGGCACAATAGTATACCATTACCAAATTGTACCACAATTTATTCAGCAATTCCCCAACTGGACATCCCCTCAATTTCCAATTCCTTGTCACCACAAAAAGAGCAGCTATAAATATTTTGTACAAGTAGGTCCTTTCCCTTTTTTATTAACTCTTTGGGATACAAACCCAGGAGTGACCTTTCTAAGTCAAAGGGTATGCATAGTTTTATAGTCCTACATGTATAGTTCCAAATTGTCTTCCAGAATGGTTGAATCAGTTCACAACTCCACCAACAATGCATTAGTTTCCCAACTTAAGATATTCTTCAATGAATTCTCAGTATATGCAACATATTTCCTTGTTTTAGAATTTCATTTTATTGAATACTGCTTAAAATTAGTGGATCATTTTTTTCACTCTGGAAGCCTTTTTTAAAAAAAAAGACATTTTTGTGGTCTAAAGCAGTCTTTGACTTACATATGTGAGAATATACACATGTACCTATATATATATATATACACACATAGAAACACAAATGGATCTCTATGCGTTAGTATATATATATATATATATATATATATATATATATACACTTTAAGGAACCACTAATTGGCAGGTTGTAGAGATGTCAGAAATGTATAGAAGCTCTAGGAGAGAAAGCACCCCCAAATTAAGTCCTGATTCCAGTTCAACCTTCATTCCTCTCATTTGGGGAAGCAGCTGCCCTGGAAAAGGTCCTAGTCATCCCCATCTGTCAACCAAATGTCACAAGACAAACTATCTTAGCTGAAGTATCATTGCACCCTGTGGGAGATACAGAAACAACATGTATGGTGGAAGTCAAACTATCCTATTACCAACACCACCATAATTAGCATTTTCCCTACAACAATGATAGAGAAAGTCTAGGACCCTAGGCACAAGAACATTGAGTATAATAATTTGCCCCAAACCACTGAAATTGCTTCCAGCCCAGTTCCTCCAACCATTACTGAGGGGGAAAAGTCATTATGGAGCCTAGATACATGTTCCTCATCACCATCAATAACAACTACTGATCAAATGCCACAAACAAGTAATCTCCAGAGCTCTAGATCAGCAGAACATCAAAAAAGTACTGATAACTTTGAGATGATGACTCTGAAATTTAGTAATAACTTTTAAATAATTTGGATATGTTAAAGAAATAACCCCTAGGTTATTATGGATAATCTGAGTGTCATCATGGTATACTGGATAGGCCTAAAAAGTGTTGCGAGAAAAAATTTTTAATTTACTCCAACAAATATAATGAAGAAGTGAATTTTTAGTCTATTGGTCTATTCCCCTACCCCTTCAAAAAACTCTTATAAAATCTACCAATGGGACACTTATTTCCTAAGGGTCCAAGCTATTTTGGTGTTCCCAGTTTCAGACCCCAGTTACATAAGTGATTCTCCCCTTCTCCTCATTCTGCCTGCCTCCCATATCCTCCCATTCTAGTGTTCCCCACTTGTCTTTTGTATTTCCTTTGCTATTTCTCCTGACGTTCCCCATATAACAAATAAATACAAAAATGAAAACAAAATGAATTAGAAAGAAAATCATGGAGGTGGGCAGGAGGGAAATCAATATGTTTCCTAGAGGTGTGACCTAAAGTTATTTAAGTCATCTAAACTACATTTTTTATCAATTGCCAAATAGGGGAGTTAGACCAAATTTTCTCTAAAGTCTATTTTCGCTCCTGATAAAATTCACATCCTGGTAATATGTGCCAAATCAGGAGATGTCTTTTTATCTCTCAATCTATGATTATGATGAATTATGATTTCACACTTTTGGGTTAACTGCCTAATTTATAATTTATTTATTTTAAGTTTCCCCTGATTTGTTTTAGAGTCTTGGAATGTGCCCATATGCCTTTTAGCATCATCATAACAAAATATCGCTTATTCAATTAGTATATACACCATCAGTTTTCTGAATGAAAATTCTTACAAAATTTAGCTAATGCAGATTTTACAAAATAAAATATTGGTCAAGAGAAAGTCAGTTAAGTAAAGATCCTCCCTACAGAATTTCCATTATGACACTATTTAAATAGTTAAGCAAAAGGCTTTAAAGTCCATTTGTAATTAGGAAATTGAAAAAGCTTAATAAATACTACCTACCATTTGTTTATTTGGATGTGCTATTGGGGACCTAAATACGACTCTTAAGGGGAAAATGATTACCTATTTCTCCATGACTATTTAATACTTTCTTAACATGTCATTGCTACTTAATACTTCATTCCTATTTAGCATTACTATTTTAAAACCTTTTAACATCATGGTTAATTTTCAAGTGTTTTGAAAAATCCATTAGTGTGTTTTGGTCTCTAATCCAATCTCTGTATCTGCCTTATGTGACTACTTTATCATATGTGTTTAATTTTATGGCATTTATATTTAGTTGATTGGTTTTATATATAATATATGTATATACATACATATATATACACATACCTATGTATGTACATAAATATGTATATAAGTGAGATCCTTTACTTTAAAATAGTGCATGCATGAGTTATATTTTCTAAAATATTGACATTTGAATAGGTCTCTCTGTGTTTTTTTTTTTGTTTTTTTTTTCTGTTAAGCTTTATTGCACTCTCATACTTGCTTCTGCAGTTTGTACTTATAGTCCTATTTGAACTAGGCAGGTCCCCAAAGTTCATGAGTTAGGAGATGTAATTACAGTGATCTGTAGAATATAAATAATGCATGCATCTTGTATATGGGCAATATGGGGATTCTGCCCATTTGCTATAACATGGCCATATAGGGATTTGTTTGGATTTTGTTGTGGATATTTAATAGTGCAGAATCTTGGCAGCAATTTGAATTGTTGCCAGGTGGTTTTGAAGATTGAAGTACTAGTGGTGATTTTTTTCTTCCTGCTTATCTGGTTGTAGCAGATACCAGATGAAAGGTTCCCACACTTCAGCAAACTTGAAATAGACGAAGGCTTCTTTTGTTTAACATGTTATGAATTTGATTCCTAGACACACCTGCAGAGGCCATCTCTGTACCAATACCAATTGTTCACACTAGATTCAGTACAGCCAAATCAACAAGACAAAGATGACTTAAAAAATTCACTTCCATAGTTGCTTCCTCTCCTTATGCCTGGATTTCTCTACTTCCTACTCCACAACTCACAGCTTCACCTCCAACTACTAAAATCTAATCCATTCAAGATGAAAAGGACAAGGAAAATAATATTATTAAAATACATGTTAACTGATTTTGTTCAATAATAGAGAAAGGAGTAAACATATTGCTCTTTTTAGTTTATATGTGCTTTGTTTATTCTGTTTATTCTGATATTAAAACCCCAGGTAAATTTTATAGAGACTGCAATATGTCACAATTAAGTAAATGTCACAATTATGCAATATCCTTGGGTCAACCTACAAAGCTGCTAAAACTGGAAAAGGATATACAATTATCTCTTCCAATTACCTCTTTTCAGAGATATTATATGACTTGTCCAAGATAATACAGCTACTAGTTTGCCACACAATCAAGTCAAGAATACAGTGCTCCTCCCTCACACTTCAATGCTTTTCTCGTAGTACTACCTCACATTGATATTCATCTCCTAGAAGCCAGGAAGATACTGATTCCTATTTTCCAATTCTACTTCTCTCTTTACTTTCTAACTTCCCACACACCTTTGGAGGTTATTTCAACCCCAAGCAAAATAAAAGGCAGAAACAGTTGAAGGAGAATCTTACTCCAACAGTGTTTCTTAGATCACAAATTCTTGAGAACAAGGTTAGTTTTTGGCAAGATCATGGTAGTAACTGTTGGACAGCAGGGGAACTCTAGTAAATCCTGGCATGGTCAATGGGGTAATCTTTTCCCAAAGTCTACCATTTCTTCATCAGCAAATTCTAGAGCTTAAATTTCTTGAACCTCATTCTGCATTCCTTTTATCACCACTTTTTTTCTTAAAGTAGATTCCAATTGTTTAGTTTAGGACATGAGAAAGGAGCAGTTTTTTTTTTAACTTTGCCTTGTTCACTGGAAATAGAAATTAGCATAATTCAATCTACATACTTGTATATAGTGCATTGCCATGCCCAAAAGATTTCATTCCCATTGGCCAAATTGCTGGCAATGATTCCCTCTATACTTTCGCTATAGAGTAAATATTCAAATTCACTCTTCTCAAAGTTATTAGGTAAAATATGTTCATCGATTCCAGCTTATTGAAAATCTAAAGTGTGAGTTTAAATAATATGACCATTCCAGGGGATTCACCTAGATCACTATCTTCAGAACATGTTTTGAGTAATCTATTCTAAATAATCTACTGACGGGATCACACTATACTTTTATGTAGTAGAAACAATACATAACATCTCCTTAACAGGATTCTGTTCAACTTATTACTTAGCACTATGGGCATACTGATAAGAGAATAAAATGTCTTTTTTTTTTAAAGAGAAACTTCTTAAGTTAACAGACATCTGCAGTGTAATGTTTAATACCCCTCTGACACAAATCTATATATATGTATATTCACAATATGGATACAAAATATAAAAATATATACATGTATACATGTAAGCATATCTATATTTATATATCTACATATGTATAAAATCCTTGGCAAGTCATTGCAGAGCAGATGCCCATGATTATCACTGGAAAGAGTTTCCTCACTGGGGATTCACTACATGGATGAAATCCATTCCAATTTCATACATTTCCAAAATCTTATCAGTCAATCCTCATGATGCTACCTTGTTAGTCTTATTTCTTAAGGTAGCAGTAGTATTGTCACAGTGGATAAGCTACCAATTCCTGCCTCAGATATTTGTAAGCTGTTTGATGCTGGTCAAGTTACTTTGTCTCCCTTTGTCTCAGTTTCCTTATCTGTAAAATAAGAAGTTTGGATTGAATAAACTCTAAAGTTCCCAGTTGATCTATAATCCTATATTTATTCTAGATCTTTCCTTGGTACTCTGTTTGTTACCTTTGTTTCTCTTTGGATGAATTTTCTGGGGATATCAGATCTACTTTTGTGGAAAAAAAGCAGAATAAAAATCCTTCCCTTCCCACCTGGTCTATCCCCACCATAATTGCCTTTGCCTGAACTGTTTCATTGGTTTTCCTAAAACTCAGGTCTGAACATGCCACCTCTTGTTTTTAATAAATTCCAATGACTTTCATTTGCAACCAGGATCAAATATTAAAATCCTGTTTGCTTTTAAAACCATTGATAAAGCCTCCCTGCTTTTACCTTCCTAGGTTTTTTTTTATACCATGTTCTTCCTATGTACTTGCCACTTTGTTCCTCCCACAGGACACTTCACCTCCATATTTGGGGAATTTTCACTGACTCTCTCCAATGTATGAACTTCTTTCCCTCCTTATATCTCTCCAGATAGAAGAAACAGAGAGATTTAGGTCTAGTTTTGTATGCATTTGCATGTAAAATGAAATTCAATGAGAACTCTGGGAATTTGTTGTTGTACTTGTTATTTTAACCCCTTGTGTATGAGATTAAAATTGAACCACTATCATTTTCTTATTGATCCCATTTACAATTAATTGATTTTTTCTTGCAACTGCTTTCCTCCCTTAATTTTTTGAGTCATAGTTATTTGTCTCTGATTGTAGTTCAGAGTTTAGCCAGCCTGTAATGGATTAAGTTCAAAAATCCAGCTCTCCAGCTGAAGGTATTTTGCTAACTTTGGAGAATGTGTGTGAACACAAGGTATGGGTGTGATATTTTTGCTACATCAAGCTATCCTTCAAGAAGTCTGGTTTCTTGTCCAAAAATCTGGGCCATTATCTTGCCTCATCTGACCTCAAAGAATACGTTAGTCTCATGAGAGAAGAAAAGGATGGGAGGTTGCCATTGCTAGCCTCCTTTGTCAAACTTCCAACCAGTCATGTTGTTTCCTGTGTCTCAGCTCTGTCACCACTCATGCTGCTCTCAATCCCATGATGTCCTCTATTCTGTTCTGTTCTTTATTGTGTATCCTCCAAAATCTATAAAAAGAGGAACTTTCTTTTTGCTTTGTCTTTGGCATAAATGGAGGTAAGCCATTTAGTTATTTATTGACAGGTAGCATGCCCTTGCTAATAAATATTACCTTTGGTAGAGATTTGCCTCCACTTATCTTTTTGTTAAACTTCAAACTCAACAATATTTCACTTAAGTTTTTAGTATTCAAATCCTTAAAAACCAAAGGAAAAGTTTTCAGGTAAAGGGAAACTTTTTTTTGAGCTAAATACAAAAACCAAAGTACAAGTAGTCATCTATATTTCCCTCAGGTGTTTGAATAACATATTCTGATCAACAATATGGAAGGAGAAGGTCTATGCCAGTGAATAGAGTCTTTAGTCATGGAGTAAAGCCTTTCAATAGTTCTACTATAGTTAGGAACTCTTCTGAAAAGCATACTTTGGTTTTAATTATTTTTTAATGCTATAGTAAATAGAGTAGGGAAGACTTGGGGAAGCAGGAAGGAGTTGGGTAGGGGTAGAGTGGGAAAGCCAGAGAGAAAAAAAAGACATGGACACAGATAGAAACAGAGACACAGTACCAGAGTATAGACAGAAATACAGAGTCATAGAGGGAGAGCAAAAAAGACAGAAACAGACACCCTAACCATGAGAATTAAATACCATTATTCCTTCAATGGAAGTTTAGCTTACTCTTTAGAAAAATTAGGTGACACCCTAACAACACTATGTGGCTCAGGGTTGTTTTGGTTACTCTGTATTTAATCACAAACTCCCAATATGCTATACATGTTACATTGCTGAGTAGGCTGATTTTGGTCAATTCAATAAATTTTATTATTATATTATTATTATATTTATTATTATTATTACTATGTGCTAGGAACTGGCAAAAATAAAATGGTTAGATAAAACATTTTGCTTTCCACATGAGATATATAGCACATACAAAAATAATTCACTTTTGGGGGAGATTAGTAATTTTTTCTCTTGGAATTTGAGATATTTTTTTCTTTTTTCACTGGGAATCATATATCTTTTCTCATACTGTTTTCTTTTTTAAATTAGTTTATTGTTACATTTAAATGCCCAGTTAATTCCCTCTCTTTTGCCTATAAAGGAAGGCATAGTTTGATGAAAAGCTAAATGTATATATAAAATTATGCCTTATTTGTTTCCATTTATCAGTTCTTCCTTTGGAGATGAACCTATACAAGTCATTCTTCAAACAATATTGCTGTTTCTGTACACAATTCACTTGGCTCTACTCATTTTATTCTTCATAATTTCATGTAGATCTTTCTATGTTTTTGTAAAATTAACTTTAATCTTCTTAAGACACAGTACTATTCCACCACAATCATATCCCACAGTTTGTTTAAGCCATTCTCCAGCAGATGGGCATCTCTTACTTTCCAGTTCTTTTAAACCACAAAGAGAGCTGCCATGAATTTTTAGAAGATGTAGGTTCTTTTTCATTTTCCTTGATCACCTTGGGAAACAAATCTAATTGTGGTATTGCTGGGTCAAAAGATATACATAGCTTTATAATTCAGCATAATTCCAGATTGCTCTTCAAAAATCAGTTCACAGTTCCACTAACAAAGTATTAATGTTTCCATTTTTCCATATCCCCTCAAGCATTTGCTGTTTTGACCTTTTATCATTTTAGCTAATCTGATAGGTGTGACATGATATCACAGAGTTTTTTTGATTCACATTTCTGGAATCAATGTTGATTTAGAGCATTTTTTTCATATAGTTATATATATATATGTATATATGTATATACGTATATATATATATGTATATATGTATATACGTATATATATATATATATATCTTTGATTTCATCATCTAAAACTGTCTGTTCATATCTTTTGACCATTTATCAATTGGGGAATGGCTAATGTTCTTATATATTTGACAAAGTTTTCTATGTATTTTAGATATGAGAACTCTGACAAAATGTCTATAAATGTTTTCCCAGTTTATTGCTTTCTGTATAATCTTGGCTACATTATTTTAATTCGTACAAAAGCTTTTCAATTTAATACATTAAAATTATCCATTTTACATCTCATGATGCTTTCTATCTCTTATTAACTTATAAATTATTTTTCTATCCACAAATCTGATAGCTAATATATTCCCTGTTCTAATCTGCTTAGGCTGTCTTCCCGGCAATATATTAGGTCATGTATTCATTTTGGTCTTATCTTGATAAATGGTGTAAGATATTGGTTTATATCTAGTTTCTGCCAATCTGCTTTTCAGTTTTTAAAATAATTTTGCCAAATAATGAATTATTATTGACAAAACTTGAATTTTTACTTTTGTCAAACACAAATTTACTATAATATTGAACAACTGTTGTTGGATGTCTAGTGTCTTCCCACTGATTTATTTTTCTATTTCTTAGCCAATACTGGATAGTTTTGATCAACAGTGATTTACAACATAGTCCAAAATCTGCTACTGCTATATCACTTTCCTTTATGTTTTTTTTTCCAATAATTACTTTGATATTTTTGACCTTTTGTTTTTCCAACTGAATTTTATTACCATTTTTTCCTAGCTCATTAAAATAATTTCTCAGCAATTTTAATTGTGAGGGCATTGAAGAAGTAGATTTAGTTTAGGTAGGATTGTCATTTAAATTATATTAGCTCTATTCACCTATGAACAATTAATATTTCTCCAATGATTAAAATATGACTTTATTTGTATAAAAGTATTTTATAATCAAGTTCATATAGTTTTTTGGTTTGTTTTGGCAGATTATATTCCTAGGCATTTCATTCTAACCATGAATAGTTTAAATGATTAATTTTTATCTCTCATTATTTCTTCCTGCCACACATTGTGGTGATACAAAGAATTGCTGAAGATTTACGTGGATTTTATATTCTGCTACTTTGCTCAAATTATTGATACTTTCTAAAATTCTAAATTCTAATCTCTGATCTGAACTTCACTAACACAGTACTAAAATCATGATTTTCTCTACTTAGAAACTCTCAATGGCTCCTCATTGTCTAGTAAGTAAAGTAAGAACTCCTGATTCTGGCATTCAACATTCTTCACAATCTGCTTCCAATTATCCTGTCCAACTCTATGTCATATCCTTTAAATTTTCTGATGTTCTGGACAAACTGGACTATTCTGTTTTCTCTATTCTTCTCCTGTCTTCCCCTATTATGTCTTGGCCCTTTGCTTTTTTCTACACCTGGAATATAAGGATTATTCTTAGAATTTCTCATAGCACTTTTCTCCTTTGTTCTCAACTCTTCATTCTGTAATATTTTGTTGCGTAATTATTTTTGTCTACAATTAGATTACAAACTTTTTGAAAGTAGATTGTTGTGTCTTTTTTACTCCTGGATTGTAACAAAATACATTAAAATAGAAAGTATTTAACATATTTGTTGGGGGAATAAATGGAGAAAATCGACAGTGAACAAAGAAACAAAAAAATATAAATAAGGGTAAAAATTTGAAAGTTTAGCACTCTGTGGCTATGTAGTAAAAAGAGAAAATATCTCTCTACTTCCCCAAAGCTTCTAAAGACTTTCATGCATTAGAACTTGGTTCAAAATTAATGTTCATAATGACTATTATGAAACATCAAGAAAATTTTAAATTATTTTTACTATGTTTCTGCCAGATTGATCAAGAACATCTCATGCATTTGTCTTTGTGGACAGTTTTGTTTTGTTACCCCCATGCCAAAACTCTAAGAAAAACTCCAAAGACATCTGAATTAATTTGTGATTGAGAAGTAAATCTTAACAAAAACAAAAGAATGTACAAAGAATACTGATTACTTCTCAACAGGATCCATTTAGAAACTTGGTACAACACAGAGCTACCTGAAATAATCTACATTGTGTAAAATTGAACAAATGACCATAAATGGCACTTCTGTGTCACCTACAATGTTCCAGGTATTTAGAGATAAAAATGGGAAAAAAAAAAGATGAGATGTCCCCTGCTTACAAGGTGTTTGCTTTAGAATTGGGAGAAATAATGTGTACTGTTGGGTGGAGCACAAAGAAGGAAGTGTTGGTTTCAGGAGTTACAGGAATGGGTCAATGGAATAGAGGAACAATGGATTACTACATCCTTTCCAGAAGCAATGATAGTATTGATTTGATTACTACTCCTAGCCAAAAAGTGGATAATGAGAGTGGATGCTTTGGGAAAGAGTTAGGGGTAAGGTGTTTGTATTTGGCAGCAGAATAATTGGCAAGATGTCTAGGTTGTTTGCTGGACTGAATGTGAAGTATGATATGGAGTCAGCTATATATAATGGAGTAGGTGAATTTCTACTCACTCATTCACTCACCCATGAGGACAGCCCAGCCTTGGGTAGAATTCCAAAGGTAAGTGGATTGATTGCTACCAAATTAATGTTGATATAGAAAGGAAAAATGAAAAGCAGAAAATTTTGACCATGCAATTGCAATGGAAAGAATGGCATGAAAAATCTTCCTGCTTTATCATAAAACAAATAAAGAACTCTTGAAAAGGCCAAGGGTAGCAGATATACCAAAGGAAATTTAGTAAGTAGAACCTCTGTATAGGAAACATAGGAATTCAGAGGGTGCCCACAAAAGGTGGACTACCCTTCTCACAGATTCAATCCAGTTGGATCACAAATGACTGAATGGGTAAAAGGGGAAAAGGAAAGAAGGAATAAGAATTCATTTAGAGTTTGCTATGTGCTAGGCACTATGCTAAGTGCTTTATAAATATTATCTCATCTGAACCTCAAAACAACCCTTTAAGGTAGGTCCTTTTATTATCCCCATTTTACAGTTGAGAAAACTGAGGCAGAGGTTAAATGATTTGCTCAGGGTCACACAGCTAATAAATATCTCAATCTGAATTTGAACTTAGGTCTTCTAGACTCCAAGACCAGTGCTCTTCTAGCTACCTTGAAAACATGGTTCTGCTTAGACAGGCATAGAAATGGTTAGAATATGATTAGAATATACCTGTTGTTGATATTTGGTGTATATTCAGCCTCATTATATCAAGCCCTGAGGCATCCAAGTCCTTGGATAAATGGACTGCTTAAGAGGGTCCTGAAGATTTTCATCCAGAATGATTTTTTTAAATGAAAATTATAATTAGTTTTTAAAGAGTTAAACTTCAGTACTGGATACATAGTAAGTGCTTAATAAATTGCTTTCTTTTCTTTCTTTCATTATCATCATTATCATGGTTTAAGTATGTATATACATACATATGTATATATATATATATATATATATATATATATAAAATCAGTGTATATATGTATAACATCTGTATGTATGTGCCTTCCTACCTATCTTTACCTGGAAAATGAATGGAAAAATTCCTTATTCTTAACAATGCTAGATAGAGGAGACATCATTAGTATGTACATATCTGCACATTGTGTTTTTATAATGTAAATTCCTCTGAGGGTTGTTGTCCTTTTTCTATTGATTTTGCAGTCTCTGAAATGGCATTTTCACTCTGGTATTCAAAAACTGCAACTTGATGATGCTGAATAAAGAACATAATCCAGCAATGCTTCAGGCATTTTCCTGAGCAGTGTGAAAACGAGGAGTAAAAGAATGTCCATTCATTTTCCTCTTCTACTTAAATTATGTTCCCTTGATCCTATGATCTCAGGGAAAACAAAGAAATTCTTTTTAACCTTCTAGTTTCACACAGGGGAACCTGACATTGTTCTTTATTTTAGGCACTCTATGAAATGAGTCAGATGAGTCTGGGACATGGTGCCCTCTTCTGTTCACATACATTTTTTTTTCATTGAGGAAAATACAACCTGGAATAATTCATTCCCCAAGCTCAACTAAAAATATTTCTGATGACTGTCAATGGCACAGAAGTTTCAGTATGATACCATTCAATTCAACATTGCCCCATCCTATTTTTTGATCTGCAGGATGGGCAATTTCACCTTCATGAAATTATTGTCATTATTTTCACTCTGTGAATTTTCTAGCCAATCTCTAGAGGTTGCTTGATTTGAGGCCCTGGGAGGAAAAAAGCCACTGAGCAGCTTAAAGCTGTTAGTGTAACTGATCCATCATTTATATGTAATAAAGAAAGGGTACTTATCCTTGGTCAGACAGACTTCAACATGGTTAAAGCCAGGAGGCTACAAGCACTCATGAGGAAAAATACCTGAAAAAATTACACTGATTCATTTTCTCTCCCCAAATTCACCACAATTAAACCTGAGGCATGATGCTGTATTCCGTTTATACTTTGCAAGGTTCTGTTGTTTGTCTTAACTATATAAAGGACAGTATGAAAAATATGTCATAAGTCATTTGGGGTAATGAGGTGGAGAAGGGTATCTCACTACTATTTTATGTTACTTTATTTTTATTTTTTTTACACTTTATTTATTTAGAATATTTTTCCATGGTTACATGACTTCATGGTTTTTCCCACCCCTCCTCCAGGTGCTGATAGGTAATTCCACTGGGTTATACACGTACCATTGTTAAAAATCTGTGTCCATGTTATTCATATTTGCAAGAGTGATCTTTTAACATCAAAACCCTAATCATATCCCCATAAAACCATGTGATCAATCAAATGTTTTTGTGTTTCTGTTCCCACAGTTCTTTCTCTGTATGTGGATAGTATTCTTTCTCACAAATTCTTTTCTGGATTGTTCTGTATCATTGCATTGCTGCTAGTAGAGAAGTCCATTACATTTGATTTTGCCACAATGTATCAGTTTCTGTGTACAATGTTCTCCTGGTTCTGCTCATTTTGCTCTGTATCAATTCCTGGAGGTCTTTCCAGTTCACATGGATTTCCTCCACTTCATCATTCCTTTCAGCACAATAGTATTCCATCTCCCTTTATGTTACTTTAAACTATATATTTAAACTCACCAAGTTTTCCATCTTCTGAAAATTTATAAAAAACAAATGAGGCAAGGATTTATAATGAGACTGAATTTATAGAAACAAGGGAGAGTATACATGAAGAAGGGTCAAGTAGGATTTGCATGATTTCTGCTGATGCATCAGTTTGTTTACATATGATGATTTTTATCACCTTACACTGAGATTGTCCTCCAGTTGTGGGGAGATGACCCTGGATTTTTAAGGCTATTCTAGTCAAGAACATGCTTTTAATAGATCTTCCAAAATTAGTCTCTGATTATGTTCTCATGCACAGACTTCATTTGACATTAAACAACCAGCCTAGCTATGTTCAAAGTGGTTAACTATTAGAATAGTCTTAGAAAAATGAATTATCCAGTCATGGTGATTCAACAACATGATTAATAAATTATAGAATTATACATCTTTAAAGTATTAAAGCAAGATAATCATCAAACATACTGTATTTCTAGCTCCATTGATGTGACTCTGGAGATAAAGGATTCCTTAAAAATCATTTAATTTGGGGAAGATAGATGATTCAATGGATAGAGTGCCAAGCCTAGAGATGGGAGGTTCTGTGTTCAAATCTGACCTCTGATAATTCCTAGATGTGTGACCTCCTTACTGCTCTTCTGTCATAGAATCAATTGTGTCTAAGACAGATGGTAAGAGTTTAAAAAAATAGTTTGTCTATGAATTTCTTATGTGTAACTTTGGACAAGTCACTTAACATAATTTTACCTTAATTTCTTATTGACTAAATGGTATAATAATGTGAGACTGGATGAATTTCATGGATTTACTGGGAAATCAGTTGAAAAGTACAAAAGGGTTATGAAAATATAACGTATTTTTTTCATATAGCATATGGAATATCATTATATCTTTTTTTCTTTTGTAGTTTCATGTGGGGAAGATGACCACATATTAGGAATTATCTGGACCCAGGTCAACGACAAACTCTCCAGAAGCACCTCTAAAACTTTACTAGAAGGAACGACCATTAAAGATAAGCAAAGAATAACATCTATCTGTTCCTGTGCCCATTATGGAACTATAAAAACCCCAAGTCTGAATCCTTCAGAAGCCTGAAGTAGACTGTATAAAACAGGAATCAAGGCAAGCAGTAACTAATCAATTTAGTTCCCAATGCTAGTATCAAAGAAGGTAAACATAAAGTGTTTTATCAAAATGCCTGGTATATTTTAAGAATTATTGAAAGTTTAGATAATTAGTTATTATGTAAATTAGGTAGTTAGTAAAACATAATTATTATTTCTTAAATTTGTTCTCCCCTCTTCATTTATATTGATTCTATCCCCCGGTAGAAGTATTTACCATTTATTTCCTGGACTATTGCAAGAGCCTTCTAATTGCTTTCCCATTGTCAGGTCTCTTCCCATTACATTACTTCCTCCAATGCCTTCCCTCTGCCACAATAATTTTTCTAAAGTACATTTATGACTTCATCACCAACCTCAGTAAGTGTAGTGGCTTGCTAAAACATCCAAGATAAATAAATACTCCTTTTTTGGTACTTACAATTTGTAACCTGCTTTTTTTTTATTTTTCCAGTTTTCAGACACTTAACTACTCTTCATTGACTTCATGTATTTGTTCAGGGAACATCAGTACCTCTGGTGTAAGGGCTTGTTTGCCTTTTCAAGAATGCTAATCCTCCTTTGTTGTAACATTTCACCCAGCTCTCATCTGTGGCTTCAAGAAGCTGTAGAATATGGATTGTCTTTACCCTGGTAAAGCTATCTTGGCAGAAAGGGCTAAACCAGGTTGAGGGTAAATGACTAGTCTCAAACCAGTTGGTGAGTTAGGAGAATGTCTGCTCAGACATATGGACTTCTCCAACTAGAATTGGCATTTGGGAAAAATTTGATCCAATGGCTGTGGAATACCCATAGTTTGGTCAGATATTGAAGACAGCAAGTTAATCCACTGCACCCTGAGCCATAACCAATCATACTGACTTTTATCTTATCACTGGTCTTTGAAAACTTGAAAAGAGAGTGGGATTGATGACTTCCTGTAATGTGGCCTCAATGAAATTCAATTCACTTGGAAGTCAAGATATTACCCTGTGATATCACCGGCCTTCTTCAAAAATGAAAGAAAGCCAACAACCATAACAAGTGTTGCTCTCCTACTTGCTGTTCTTCACAGAAGACATCCCATCTCCCTTCTCTGTATCTTTATATTTCTTCTCATCTCTAATAAAATGTTCTATCTTCTGTAATGCAGGGTTTGCAGCAAAAGCTTTTTGCTTTGGCAAATTCAACTGTACAGCCCTGGCAGTTAGAAGTTTTAGAATGTTCACAGAAAGACAGTTGTAGCCTGATACTATAAATAGTGCTGAAGTTCCAACTGAAGGGCTTTTTCTTTTTAACTTCTGCCTTGGCCTGTGCTTATTTGTCTTGGGGATATTTGGACCTAGCCTGATTTCTCTGGACCTCTCCCTGATCTCTCCATTTTTCATCCCTTCTATTTCCCTGAATTTCCCTTTGGGCCCTGGGAGGAAGGGTGGTTTTGGTGGTTGGACATTGTGGGATTTAGCTTCTGTAGGCATGTAGGACATCCTTAAATAAAGCCACCCCCTTATTTAGTGATCAGATAAATACTTTACTTCAGGGCAGTGAATCCTTCCTGACTGGGAGAGCTGGTCTCTCTCAGTCTGACCTTCTCTGTGATCCTTTCCCCAACACCAGCTTTCTCCCTAGCAGCAGGTATAAAATCTAAACCCTCTCTCCCTCAATTTATCCCTGCCATCAATAAATCCCCTTTGTTACTGATACAAAAGCCTCTGGTGAATCATTGTACTGAATATTAAGGCAAAGGGTGAAGTGGGAAGAAACTACTTTCCCTTTGTTTCTTAAGGAGAAACCTAGGCATCCATCTTGGGCAGGAAGTACCTGCAGAGACTTCCTGCAGACATCAATTTCACTGCCAGGGAGGAGCCTTTTGATTCCTCCTCCAGGGACTTTAGAAATTAACAAGAGAAACCCCTCCAGCCAGATCTAAACATTTCTGGCTGACCCAATTTCTCTTATATCATAGAGATACCTTCCCTGCCTGAAGGGTCCTGCTTATTTCCTCTCAGTACCCTCTGTCTCTACCCTCAGTGATTAACCTATTTGAGTAGCCCCTCCTATACTCCCATTCATTCCCTTACCTTCCTATATACAACCCATTCTTCCCTCAACTCAGTCATCCCCTTTATCCTTCTATTCTTCCCCATTATCATCATTTGGCCTTATTTCTTTATAACGCTTTTCATCTTTATCTCTTAGTTTTTCTGATTTGTTTTAGGACCGGGCTCAAATTTTACCTCTTCCAAAAATATTCCTGGGCAGCAAATTCCTTTCATTATAAGAATATTTTCCATATATTCTGTATATATATATATATATATATGTTTAATATGTATGTAAATGTAAAGGAGCTATATATATATATATATATATATATATATATGTATCTATTTTTGTACCTACTTATTTTTGTATCTATATACCTATCTATCTAGGCACCTATGTATCTATCTATATATCCATTTATTCATGTATTTATGTATTTATGTATGTATATATGTATTTATATATCTATATGCCTAGATATCCATCTATATACCTACCTATGTACCTATCTTTGCATCTCTGTATCTATCTATCTACCCATCTATGCATTTATGTATCCATGTAGCTATCTATGTATTTACCTTCTACTCAGTTTTTTATCTTGGCTTCTTAAAAGTACCAGTTGAAGTTCCACCTTCTTCAAGAAGAATTTCTGTGTCCTCATGAATCTTAGTGTGTTTCCTATGAGATTATCACTAGTTTATCCTCTATATATCTTGTTTATGCTGTATATGGTTATTTGAACATTGTTCTCCTATTAGAGTATGAGAAGTTCCTTAATATCAGGGACTGTTTTTTTTTTTTTTTTTTTTTTGCCTTTTTCATATTGCCTATGGTAGTCACTTAAAATTCATTGACTTGATCTGACATAATGATTCCTCTATTAGAATGTGAGGGCAGGGACAATCTTTTCCCTTTTTTTTGTACCCTTGGTGCTGAGGACAGTGACTGGCACACATTAACTACTTAATAAATGCCTATTGACTTGATTTGCAATACTGCTATTAGAATATTGTACAAGACTATTGTGGTTCTATTCATACAAACTTTTTCTGCCATCTAGGAGTTCATATTCTATTTATTAGTCCTTCTCTTAGCTTCTATTATTTCTTACTGGGAACCTAAAAACCATAAGGCACTATTTCAGGTTGTAATGTGTGTGTGTGTGTGTGTGTGTGTGTGTGTGTGTGTGTGTGTGTTCACAGAATTTTCTTTTCCAAAGCCAGTTAATGTCCTTCCATTTGATGGTTTGGTCACAATCAGGTACCTCATTGTTGGAAATCCTGTCTTAAATCCTAATTGTCTAATGGAGCCAATATGATGGTATTGCTTGAGTTCTTTAAGGAATAGTCTGACTCATTTATAGTAAATTTAAATCTCTTTTATAAGCCATTGTATAACTAGAAATTCGAGAGGGGGAATCCTGACATAAAAAATATGATCCACAAGATTTCCCCACAGCCTATGTGTGATTCTTCTGTAATACAGTTGTTTCTGGGATAACATTTAAAGAGAGAAGAAAAGAATGTGTAGATGGTATTAAATATTTCCTTTATTTTGACCCTAACATGGTCTCCTTTGCCTTTTGTATTTTTTCCTTGCTGATTATAGGCATTGAGTAATTAACCCTCAGGGAAGAGAATAACTATAAGGTTCCAACAGATATATTAACTATTGTTTTCAAATTGTATGGTCTTTAGAAATTTTTTGATCTCTGATAGTACTCTATTCTTTATCTCTGGTTAAATTAGAAGCAATAAATAAAGAAGAGTGTTAACACTAGGCCCTAGGGTGGGTTCTTTGATTTATTTCATGCTCAGGGTCCCCATTCATTGGATTAGACCTCCACTTATACTTTTAGAACAGAGTAATTTGTACTTTACTTTTTAGACCTTTATCTTCTCTTAAGATTAGTGGCTCATTAGCACAAGTCTGTGTTCTGAGCTCCCTGGGGGATATGTTGGCTATCTTGATTCAACATTCTACTTCTGAAGCCATCGACTTGTCTTTGGTTAGTGTATGGCCTGAGAAGTAATGCTTGGAGACAGTTTTCATTACCAGATGAAAATTTTTAGCCATAGATGTGTAGGTGTTCACTTAACTCTTTGCAGTTAGGTGCATGACCTCAATCTTCCTCAGGCTTATTACAACAATCCCTAAAGCCTTTCAGACTGCCAAAAACTCTTTCCTTTTCAAAGCCAGGTTGTACGCTTCATGGTTTTCCTAAACTGTAATATCACAACATTTCTGGGCATTTGTACTTATTATGCTGGAAATTTAGTATAATCAAAGGGATGGCAACCAGAGTTCCTAGAAAATAGAATTCTACATTCAAAGATGCTGAATAATTTTGCAAATGTTTCACTAAAATTGCTGGACTAAGAGTGACCCTCATTGTGATGATGTTATTTATCCATGTTAGCCTGTTAGCCATACTCATTTGAGAATTTTCTTTTAGATACTTTTTAATATGAAGACAAATACAAGAATGTCAGTAATTTAAATGAAAACTGTGTGATGTGATGGTGTCCTTTGGACAGAATTACAACCATTTAGGTTGACTAGGAAGACAGACTGCAGAGAATTTTTTTAAAATAAGTTTTCTCCCCTCCAGATAATATATTGATATTATTCATGTTTTCTCCCTTTCACCCATTCACCCCTCCACAAAAGGGAATAATATGATTAGAGGTTGTACATATATAATTATACCATACGCATTTCCATGTTAATCATGCTGTGAAAGAAGACACATTATTTATGGTAGAGAAGAAATAATGGTAGAAATAAAATGAACATTATGCTTCAACTTGCATTCAGACTTCATCAGTTCCTTTTATAGCAATGGTTAGTCTATTTCATTATAGCAATGGCTAGTCTATTTCATTATGAGTCCTTTAGAATTGTCCTGGCTCCTTGCATTGCTGATAAATAGTTAAGTCATTAACAGTTGATCATCAGTCATTATTATTATATTCTCCTGGTACTGCTTACCAGGATTTTTTTGTGATCATCTTGTCAGTTCTTATGGCACAATAGTATTCCAATACAATTATATACCATAATTTGTTCAACCATTCCCAAATTGATGGGTATCCCTTCAGTTTCTAGTTCTAACTATATAGTTCCAGCTATAAATATTCATGTAAAAGTAGGTCCTTTCCCACTATCTTTGATCTCTTTTGGATTAGGCAAGTAGTGGTGTTGCTGGGTTAAAGGGTATGTACATTTTAATAGCTCTTTGTGCATGGTTCAATATTGCTCTTCAGAATGGTTGTATCAATTCACAACTCCATCAGGAGTATTGTTACAGTTCCAATTTTTTCTAACACTTTTCATTTTCCTTTTTCATCATAGTAGCCACTCTGATAGTTGTGGTAATAGCTCAGAGATTTATTATTATTTCTTTTATTAATATTTCTTTTATTAATAATGATTTGGAGCATTTTTAATATAACTAAAGATAGTTTAAATTTTTTCATTTAAGAATTGCATATTCAATTTAGCAATGCTATGTGTTCTTATAAGTTCATTTCTCTATATATTTGAGCAATGAGGCTTTTGTCAGAAACATTTGCTATAATTTTTCCCTGGCTTTTTTCCTTCTAGTCTTGGTTCTGTTTGTGTAAAACCTTTTTCATTTACATAGTCAAAATTATATTTTTATATCATAATGTTTTCTGTGTCTTGTTTAAACAGAAATTCTTCTCTTATCCATGGGACTGACAGGTAAACTATTATATACTTCTCCAATTTGTTTATGTTTTTACCTTTTATTCATAAATCATGTTTCCATTTTGACTTTATTTTTGTACATGGTGTGACGTTTTGGTGTGTGCCTGGTTTCTGCCAGTTTTCCAGTATTCCCAGGAATAGTGAGTTCTTCTTCCAAAGTTTGGGTCATTGGGTTTGTCAAATACTAGGTTATTGCAGTCATTGACTACTGTCTACTGCATGTCTCATCTATTCTATTAATCCACTAGTCTGTCTCTTAGCCAGTACCAAACTGTTTTGATGCCTGTTGTTCTACAATACAATTTGTGATCTGGTATAGCTAAGCCAGCTCCCTTCATAGTTTTTATTCATTCTCTTGATATTCTCAGCCTTTTTTTCCTCCAGATGAATTCTATTATTAATTTTTCTAGTCCTATTAAACAATTTTGGGTAGTTTAATTGGTATGACACAGAATAGTTAAATTAATTTGGGTAGGATTGTCATTTTTATTACATTGACTCAGCTTTATCCATTAGCAATTAGTGTTTTTCCAGTTGTTTAGATCTAACTTTATTTGAGTGAAAAGTGTTCACTTGCTTCTGAAGGCTTTCTGTTAAACAAATGAGAGACACTGTGCTATAGTGGATAATGCATTTTCCCAAATGTTCTAAATGTGCTCAAACACTTAGTAGCCCTGTGTCAAAGAATAAGATATTGAATATCAGTTACCTTAATGATAAAGTAGGAATTTTATGCAGCTACATTGCACAGTAGATAAAAGGGCAGACCTAGAGTGATGAAGACTCAACTTCCCGAGTTCAATTTTGGCTTTAGTTATTAGTTGTGTGACCCTATTTTCCTCAGTTTCCTTACCTGTAAAATGAGTTGGAGAAGGAAATAACAAACCACTCCAGTATCTTTGCCAAGAAAACCCTAAACAGGGTTAAAAAGAGTTAGACACAACTGAAATGACTGAACAACAAGACATTTGTTGCTGAATTTTGAGATGAGATTATTTAAGTAATATATTTATTCTTTTTAAAATATGGGCAAGTTATATTTTTGTAAATATTCATCTGTTTCACCTAGATTGTCAGATTTCTTGTCTTATAATTGGCTGAAATTGTTGCTGAGTTTTGAATTCAATAAGCTATTATATATGTAGAGTTATGGACAACAAAACCTTTTTTTAAATTAGGCAACAAATGTATCTTTTATGAAAGTTTACAGAGTTTGATTACTTCTGATCATGAGTTTTTCTTATGCATGTACCTCTTTAGCATTTCTCATTAAGTATATGCCCAAAACCCCACGTAGACAATAAATATATTTGGTGGGACAATGTAACCTAAATTTAGGATTGATTGAGGTTTGTGACATTTCATTATTTATACAACTCTTTTACTATATAATATTTCTATATTTCTTTTTAGTATTAGATAAATGGTTTTGTTTAAAATCTGGAAGTATCACTATTATAAATGACTGGTTGTATAAACAGAAATATATTGTGCTTGAGAATGCTCAAGTCCTTGAGTAGAAAGTACAAAAAGTAGATTTCTCTTCAGTATTATATCTAGAACTCTGAGTGTATTCGAGTGAGTATAACCACATAGTGACCTTTTTCTCTTAGGACCTAGACATTCCAATGTGAGAAAAGGATTATAGTTATTGGATCAGAGAGTGAGTATATGTCCACACACCCATATGAGAGGTATGAAGCACTGAGTGACCACTCTATGCTACTGATTTCTCATAGCCTCCATGAGTTTTGGCCATCTTATTTGATTCTAACCTGGTTCTACCATATTTGATGATAACAAGCCTTGGGTTTGAACAATGAAATTAAACACACTTAGTAATAGACTGCAGATAAAAACTGAATAATAATAGGGATTTTAGAGATCTTAGAGTCCAACCCATTCTTAAACCTTCTCTCTCATACCATCAATAAATGACCATCCAATGATTCTGAGGGACTTATGAGAAAGAACAATATTCACATCCAGAGAAAGAACTGTGGGAGTAGAAACACAGACGAAAAACATATGATTGATCACATGGTTCGATGGGGATATGATTGGGAATGTTGAATTTAATTGATCACTCTATTGCAAATATTAATAATATGAAAATATGTTTTGAACAGAGATACATGTAAAACCAAGTGGAATTGCTTGTTGGTTCAAGGAGAGGGGAGGGGACAGGGGAGGGAAAGAACATGAATCATGTAACTATGGAAAATATTATGAATTCATTAAATTAAAAAATAAATTTAAAACCATCCAACCTCTACATACATATAACCTCTAACTAGGAAGAAAATAATATTTCCTGAGAACAGTCATTTCCATTTTTGAAGAGTTCTAGTTGTCTGGAATTTCTTATATTAAGCTCAGATCTTCTTTCATGTAAATTTCCTCTATTCATCCTACTTCTGTCATCTGGAGCTAATAAGATTTTAATTTGTTTAAAACAACACTTTTAAGAATTTGCAAACTATGGTGATATCCTTTCCAAATTTCCTTCCAAGGCTAAAGACTCTCTAACTTCTTTAATTTTCAGCTTATGTTTGTATGACATTTTTTAAAATCTTGTCTTTATTTAGATTGATCTCTTCCAGGCAAACTCAAGCTTGTCAAAGATCTATCTGAAATATGGCAACCAGGACTGAATCCATTATTTCATATCTTCCTTCTGCAGATACTTGAAATACAATAAGGCAAGCTCTGCCATGTCAGCATTTTCCTTTAGCTTTTCTCTTTACATGATCATAATTGAGTGATTAGTCCTCATCTACAAATGCAGTAAGCCTGCTTCCTAAATTTATAAAGCTATGCTCAATTAAAGGAATGGCACCTAGACAAAGAGCAGATGTCATCATCTTCTTTGTCATTCTTTTCTTTATCCTATATAATACAAACTTTTGACTTCAAAATTTTAACAATACTTATAACCACACCAAAACCTCGATCTCTCTACCAGAAAGTTGCTCTCATTAGAAACAACTTCTTATATAAACACAATTTTGTTCAACCCTTTAACTTGTCTTTCTTTTGGGGTTTCAATCCCCATATCTACAAATGAAAGAACTTCTTAATGGTATCCTCAATGTCCCTTAATGCTCTGAAATTCTGGAAATTCAATATTAGTAATATTCAGAATTTATTACATCTGATACTTTCAGCTATATCTAGAACTCAACTGTCAAGACTAGAGCTTCATGGTTAATTTAAATTCTTTCTCTCCTTTTTCCAAAATATGAGATACTAATTTCAAAGTTGGAAAGATATTGAACTCCCCCCTATTAATATACACATTTACAATTACATATTCTTAATATTAAAAATCAGCATACCATAGTGCAAATATACTATATAAGTAGTTATGATATAGTTATCCCATGACAACTCTAACTATCTATGTGACTTTAGGCAAATCATGTCAGTTCCCTGGACTTCAATTCTCTCCCCAAATCCCTCCCCCATAAAATGAAGCAAGTATGATAAAGAAGATGATCTCTAAGATTCCTTTGAGTTCTATTATTCTATGTCTTATATAAACCTACAATAATTTTATCAAGCTACTCTAAAGTATTCATGACAAAGAGAAAAAACTGTCAAAGTAGGAATGCAGAACAATGCAGACCATTTTCACTTTAGTTTATTTGTGTTTTTATTTTGGGGGGGTTTGGTTTTATATAAGTATTCTTTTAAACAAGGAAAAATATGGATATATAACAAAGAAAACAATTTGCATGATAATACATGTATAACATATCAAATTGCTTATATTTTCTGGGATGGGGAAAGGAAGGGAAAGAGGGAGACAATTTGCATCTTATATCTTCAGAATTATATGTGGAAAATTGTTATTACATGTAATTGGAAAAAATTAAATATCTTAAATTTTTTTCATCCAGTTTCTGACATTTACATTAGCATCTTTTCTTCCATTTGCACTAGTGACCCACATGTCCTTCTATTTTCCATCTTCTATAAAAGAACACACATATGTGTCTATAGATAATCTAGGGTGATCTCATATAATATTCCCCTTCATACACTTTGAAATTTAGCTAAATTGACCTTTTTGCTTCCATATAATGTTGCATCTACTGCCTTGGTGTCTTTCTCCTCTGTTTGGGTATACTCTCCCTCCCTATCTCTGCCTTTTTTGGCATTACTTTCTACATGAAACTTCTCGTGATTCCCCTACTAGGGCCCTACCTCCATCAAATACCTGGGAGGTATCAGTCTTTGTCACCTTCTGGTAGAGTCACAACATTTCGATGCTCTGGAAAATTCTTAAAGATTTTAGCCAGAAAGTGGAAACTTGCATTGGTAGAAGGAGTTTCAGATTCTGATAATTCTAGATTAATGAAATCACTGGGTCAGTCCCTACCCCATTTCCAATTCACATTCCCATGTCTGTATATATTCTCTCTTTCCATAGACAAGAAACACTTTGAGAGCAAGACTCATTTAATTTTTTTTCTTTTCAGATCTTTTATTTAACACAGTACCTGGTGCATACTAGGTGCTTAAGAAACATTTGTTCATTTTTTTAAAATAAGAAGACCTGAATCTGTTTATGTAGGACCATTTATTTTCAATAGGGCTACCATGATTTCTTTTAAGTGATGGGTTGGTGACTAGTTCCACCTCAATTATAGTACAATAGTCAGGTTACCTTCCAATACAAATATCTCTATTTGATGTGATATGAACAAATTTTGTAAGACAAAGGTACTGGTAATGGATAGAGGAAATATAGAGTAATACTATATATAGAGAGGGAGAGAGGGTGAGGGTGGGGGTTAAGATTTGATGTTCTAAATGGGAAATTATACTCAGATGGAATTTATCTTTTAGAATGTACTTGTTCAAGTACAATAAAAGGAACCCAGTGAACTTGTTACTTTGGGAATATGGTCTTAAGGTGTTGTTTTTTTATTTCCTCAGAGGAATAACACAAGACCAACCTATATTTCAAGTTATAGAGTGACATCTAGTGTGTGTGAGAGGAAATATGGATGTATAAAATTATTTGCTTCTGGAGTGGCAAAAACTTACATCTTTAAAAGTTTTTATTTCAAAATTATAAAACAAATAATTTAGAATAGACTTACAAATGGCCTTTCCATAAATTGCTATTGAATGTAAGTGTAATGCTGACATAGAAATAGCCTGACTAAATTGCTGAAAAGCAGTTATACATTTTTTCTAAGATAAGGAATGAAATTAATATTCCTTTAATTGATTAAATTCATCATTTAAAATGTTCAACAATGTTGAGTATTCAAATTAGGCCAGGAAACTAAATATCTGTCCTTATTTTTAGCATTATGGGTAATGAGAGATTATACATCCCTTTAAGAATCAACCAGTTATTTTGAAACTCCCAATCTATTACACTAAGAATCCCAAAGTATCCAAGAAAAAAAAAAGAAATTGGTTATTTGCCACAATCTGTTGAAGGGATCAAGGAAATGAGTTCATTCTTCCACTCTTTAGTTCAATAAGTCCTATGCTTAAAAAAATACTTACCTATTGCTAATAGTATCAATTCTAAGACAAAGAGCTGCAAGAGCTGGAGAATTAGGGTTAAATGATTTGCCTAGGGCCACCCAGCTAGGAAATGCTTGAGGCCAAATTGGAACCTAGGTCCTCCTGACCCCAGTCTTCATGTTCTATTCACTGTTCTACCTACTGCTCCAGTCCTATGTCCTTTATTTATTTATTTACTTTTATACATTTCAATTTTTTCCCAGATTACATGTTGGTACAATTTTTAATATTTGTCTTTTGATATTCTGCAATTTATGTTCTCCCTCTCCTTTTAAACTCTCCTCCCTCCTCATGAGGACATGTAATATGATATAGGTTGCACACATATTATCATGTAATACATATTTCACATTTGCCTTACTGTGAAGAAAGACACGTGTTGCAGTTTAAACTAGAAAAAAATTCATGGAAGAAATGAAGTGAAAGTATTTTCAATTTGCATTTGGACACCATCCATTCCTTCTATGACAATTGATATACATTTTTTTGTTCCATGTACCTTGGTGTTATCTTGGATCCTTGATGATAGTTGCCATTCACAAGTGAACATCATAAATTATTATTGTTACTGTATACAATGTTCTGGTTCTGTTCACTTCACTTTGCATCACTTCATATGTCTTACCAGGTTTTTTGTGATCATCTGGTTTGACATGTCTTATGGCACAATAGTATTCCATTTCAATCATATGCCATAACTTGTTCAACCATTGCTAAATTGATGGACATCTCTTCAGTTTCCAGTTCTTTGCTGCCACAAAAGAGCCCTATAAATATTTTCGTACAAGTAGGTCCTTTCCCTGTATTTTTGATCTCATTGGGTACATACTGGTAGTGGTGTTTTGGGGTCAAAGGTATGTACAGTTTTATGGCCCTTTGGGCAAGGTTATAAATTGCTCCCCAGAATGGTTCTATCAGTTCATAGCTCAAGCCGCAATATATAGTGTCCCATTTTTTTCACATCCCCTGCAACATTTATTATTCTCCTTTTTTGTCATGTTAGCCAGTCTGGTGGATGTGAGGTGGTACTTCAGAGTTGTTTTAATTTGCATTTCTCTAATTAATAGTGATCTGAAGCAATTTTGATGACTAAAGATAGTTTTAATTTTTTTAAATGAGAATTACGTGTTCATAATTTTTGACCATTTGTCAACTTGGAAATATTTTGTATTCTTATAAATTTGACAATTGTCAATATATCTGAGAAATGAAGCCTTTTTCAGAGAGACTTTCTATAGAGATTTTCCCCAGTTTGTTCTTTGTTTTTTAATCCTCATTGCATTAATTTTGTTTCTGAAGAAACTTTTATTTAATGTAATCAAGGTTATCTATTTTATATCTCAATGTTTTCTATTTCTTGACTTAAATTCCTCTCTTATCCCTAGATCTGACAAGTAAACTATTCTGTGCTTTCCTAATCTGTTTATGGTTTTATTCTTTATTTCTAAATCACATATTCATTTTGACTTTACTTTGTCATATGGTGTGAGATCATGGCCTATGCCTAATTAATGCTGTACTGTTTTCCAGTTTTCCTAGGAGATTTTGCCAAATAGTGAGTACTTCTTTCAAAAGCTTAGATTTTTGGGTCTTTCAAACACTGGGTTACTATAATCATTTACCATAGCATGTTGAGTGTTAATATATTCCATTGGTCTTCCCCTCTATTTCTTAGCCAATACCAGAATCTTTTGATGGTTGCCACTTTATCATATAGTTTGACACACAATACAGCTAAATCACTTTCCTTAAACTTTTATCGATAAATTCTCCTGACATTCTAAGTCTTTTGTCCTTCCAGATGAATTTTATTGTTTTGTTTAGTTCTAATAAATTTTTGGGTAGTTTTATTGGTATGGAACTAAATAAAATAATTTAGGAAGAATTATCATGTTTATTATGTTGGCTTGGATTACCCTTGAGCAGTTAATGTTTTCTAATTGTTTAGTTATGACTTTATTTGTGCAAAAAGTATTTTATAGTTGTGATTATATAGTTTCTGGGTTTGCCTTAGCAAGTAGACTCTCAGATATTTTATGTTGTCTAGTCTTACTTTAAATGAGATTTCTCTTACCATCTCTTGCAGCTGGGTTTTATTGGTAGTATGGAGAAATGCTGATGATTTTTGTGTTTTTATTTAATATCCTGCAACTTTGCTAAAGTTGTTAATTGTGATTTTTTTTGGTTGATTCTCTAGGCATACAATCATAACATCTACAAAATTGAGATCTTTATTTCCTCATTGCTTATTCTCATTCCTTCCATTTCTTCTTTTCTTATTGCTATAGCTAACAATGTTTGTACAATATTGATAGCAGTGGTGATAATGGACATTCTTATTTCACTCCTGATAGTCCTAGGGAAGTTTTCTCGCTTTTCATCATTATATATACTGTTTGCTGATGGTGTTAGATATTTTGAGGAATGCTCCATTTATTCCAATGTTTTTTAGTATCCTTAATGAGAATAACTACTGTATTTTGCCAAAAACTTTTTTTCTGCATCTATTAAAATAATCTCATGGCTTCTCTTTGGTTGTTTTTATTTACATGGACAGTAATGCTGGTAATTTTCCTAGTACTGAAACATCTTTGCATTCCTGTCATAAAACCTAGTTGGCCATAGTATATGATCCTTGTGACATATTGCTTTAACCTCCTTGCTAGTATTTTGTTCAAGATTTTTATCTTCATATACATTTGGGATACTGGTCTATAGTTTTTTTTCCCTTTCCTTTTGCTTCTGGTTTAGGTATCAAAACCATATTTGTGTCACAATAGGAATTTGATAGAATTCCTTCCTTAGCAATTTTTCCAAATAATTTATGAAATAATGGAATAAATTGTTCTTTAAATATTTGGTAGAATTCACTTGTGAATCCATCTGGTCCTGAGGTGGCTTATTTCTTTTTTTTCTTTTTTTTTTTTAATGTGTCAGAGATGTTTTATTTGTATGGTGGAACCAAAACTCTCCAATACGATCTTTTTTTTTTTAATTTCAAACATTTATTAATATTTATATTTTAGAAAAGTTAACATGGTTACAAGATTTATTCTCTTACTTTCCCCTTCACCCCTCAACCTCCCCCCTCCCCTGACTGACATGCATTTCCACTGGTTTTCATATGTGTCATTAATCAAGACCTATTTCCAAATTGTTGATAGTTGCATTGGAGTGTTAGTTTAGAGTCTATCTCCCCAATCATGTCCGCCTCAACCCATGCGTTCAAGCAGTTGTTTTTCTTATATGTTTCCTCTCCTGCAGTTCTTCCTCTGAATGTGGGTAGTGTTCTTTACCATAAATCCCTCAGAGCTGTCCTGTGTCATTGCATTGCTGCTGATACAGAAGTCTATTGCATTCGATTTTACCATAGTATATCAGTCTCTGTGTACAGTGTTCTTCTGGCTCTGCTCCTCTCGCTCTGCATCAGTTCCTGGAGGTCTTTCCAGTTCACCTGGAATTCCTCCAGTTTATTATTCCTTTTAGCACAAGAGTATTCCATCACCAGCATGTACCACAGTTTGTTCAGCCATTCCCCAATTGAAGGACATACCTTCGATTTCCAGTTTTTTGCCACCACAAAGAGCACAGCTATAAATAGTTTTGTGCAAGTCTGTTTATCTATGATCTCCTTGGGGTACAAGCCCAACAATGGTATGGCTGGATCAAATGGTAGGCATTCTTTTATAGCCCTTTGAGCATAGATCCAAATTGCCATCCAGAATGGTTGGATCAGTTCACAGCTCCACCAGCAATGCATTAATGTCCCAATTTTGCCACATCACCTCCAACATTCATTACTCTCCCATTCTTTAATTTTAGCCAATCTGCAAGGTGTGAGGTGATACCTCAGAGTTGTTTTGATTTGCATTCCTCTAATTATTAGAGATTTAGAACACTTTCTCATGTGCTTATTGATACTTTTGATTTCTTTACCTGAAAATTGCCTATTCATGTCTCTTGCCCATTTATCAATTGGGGAATGGCATGATTTTTTATACAATTGATTTAACTATATATTTGAGTAATTAGACCCTTGTCAGAGTTTTTTGTTATAAAGATTTTTTCCCAGTTTGTTGTTTCCCTTCTGATCTTGGCTACATTGTTTTGGTTTGTGCAAAAGCTTTTTAGTTTTATATAATCAAAATAATTCATTTTATATTTTGTAATTTTCTCTAACTCTTGCTTGGTTTTAAAATCTTTCCTTTCCCAGAGATCTGACAAGTATATTATTCTGTGTTCACTTAACTTATTTATAGTTTCCCTCTTTATATTCAAGTCATTCACCCATTCTGAATTTATCTTGGTGTAGGGTGTGAGATGTTGATCTAAACCTAATCTCTCCCATATTGTTTTCCAAATTTCCCAACAGTTTTTGTCAAATAGTGGATTTTTGTTCCAAAAGTTGGGCTCTTTGGGTTTATCATATACTGTCTTGCTGACGTCACTTACCCCAAGTCTGTTCCACTGATCCCCCCTTCTGTCTCTTAGCCAGTACCATACCATTTTGATGACTGCTGTTTTATAGTATAGTTTAATATCTGGTACTGCTAGGCCCCCTTCCTTTACATTTTTTTTCATTATTTCCCTTGATATTCTTGATCTTTTGTTATTCCAAATGAACTTTGTTATAGTTTTTCCTAATTCAGTGAAAAAGATTTTTGGTAGTTTGATAGGTATGGCACTAAATAGGTAAATTAATTTGGGTAGAATGGTCATTTTTTATTATGTTAGCTCATCCTACCCGTGAGCAATCAATGGTTTTCCAATTGTTTAGATCTAGTTTTAATCGTTTGGAAAGGGTTTTGTAGTTGTTTTCATATAATTCCTGTGTTTGTTTTGGTAGATAGATTCCTAAGTATATTATATTGTCTAGGGTGATTTTAAATGGTGTTTCTCTTTCTACCTCTTGCTGCTGTGATCTATTGGAAATATATAGAAATGCTGATGATTTATGTGCATTTATTTTGTATCCTGCAACTTTACTAAAGTTGTTGATTATTTCTACAAACTTCTTAGTTGATTCTCTAGGATTTTTTAAGTAGACCATCATATCATCAGCAAAGAGTGATAGCTTAGTCTCCTCATTGCCTATTTTAATACCCTCAACTTCTTTTTCTTCCCTAATTGCTACTGCTAGTGTTTCTAGTACAATGTTAAATAATAGAGGAGATAATGGGCATCCTTGTTTTGAGGTGGCTTATTTCTTAGGAATTCATTGAGGGCTTATTCTATTTCTTTTTCTGTAAATCTGGGCAATTTGCATTTCTTTAGATACTAATCTATTTCACTTAGATTATCAGATTTATTGGCATATAATTTTGAAAAATAACTTAAAATTGCTTTAACTTCATAGTTTTTAGTTATAATCTTATCTTTTTAATTTTTAATACTGGTACTTTGATTTTGTTCTTTCTTTTTCATGAACAAATTTACCAGTGGTATATCTATTTTATTGCTTTTTCCCTCATAAAACCAGCTTCTTGTCTTATTTATTAGTTCAATGGTATTCTTACTTTCAGTTTGATTGATCTTTCCCTCAATTTGCAGGATTTAAAATTTGGTATTTAATTGGGGGAGGCGTTAATTTGTTCCTTTTATTAGTTTTTTTAGTTGCATATCCAATTCATTGATCTACTCTTCCTCTATTTTATTTATATAAGCATTTAGATTGCTTTGGTTATATCCCAAAAATGTTGATATATTATCTTCTGGTTCTCATTCTCTTTAATGAAATTATTGATTATTTCTTTAATTTGTTCTTAAACACACTCATTCTTTAAAATGAGGTTATTTAGTTTCTAATTTATTTTAGTCTTTCTTCTTCAGCCATTTGTTCGTGTTTGACAGTATTGTGGTCTAAAAAGCATGCATTTACTCTCCTACCTCAATTTAATTTCTCCTTTAGGAATTTGGATGCTATGCCATTTAGAACATATATATTAATTTAATTTTCATATTACTTCATTGTCCATTGTTCCTTTCAGCAATGTGTAATTTATTTTTTTACCTCTTTTAAGAAGGTAGATTTTCATTTTTGCTATGTTTTTTGTCATAATTGCTACCCTTCCTTTTTTAACTTTAGCTGAAGCATAGGAGATTTTGCTTCAGCCATTTGTTTTTACTTTATGTTTGTCTTCCTGTTTTAAATGAGCTTTTTGTAGATATAATATTGTGGGAATCTGGCTTTTAATCCATGCTGCTATCTTCTTCCATTTTAAGGGTCAGTTTATTCCATTTACATTCATAATTATGATTACTGTGTGTTTCCTCCATCTTATTTTTCCCATTGATTTTTTTTCTCTTTCTCCTTTCAACCTTTCCCCATTCACAAATGTTCTTGGTTCGGTTTATTGACCATCCTGAGTTCTCCTTCTCTTTTGTCTCCCTCTCCTTCCTCTTTTATGGTTTTGCATTCTCTTCTTACTTCCCTATTGAGTAAGACAGGTTTCTACTTCTAATTGAGAGTACCACTTTGTGCCAATTCTGATGAATGTAAAGTTCAAGGACTGCTTTCTATCTTCCACCTTCTCTTCCACTGTATTGATTCTTACATGCTTCCTCATGTGAAATAATTTACCTGTAGCCTCCAGTAGTAAAAGTAAGCCCCCGAAAAATCATAGCAATAACAGAAACAGCTAGACACAGATCAGAGGCATCACATGAGGCCACCAAAACCCTCCTTTCTGATCCCTCCCTGCTGTACTTTGTAAAAATTGTATGTTCTTCTAAGAAATTATTGATGAAGGAATTCTGTGAGAAGCTTGGTTAGATGGTTGCATAATTACCTGTGATTTATTAGCCTATAGAAAACTCTGTCTAGATTTGATGAGGTAAAGTAAGTCTATTGTAAAAGAATGATAAATTGTCTGCACTCATTGTGTATGTGAAAAGCTTGTTTAATCCCTTAGCCTACATCACTTTCTCTATAAAATACTAGCTGTGATTAATAAACCTCTCCTCACCCCTTCAGGACCCCCAAATGTTTGTCAGTATCACCTGACATTTACCTCCAACTTTCTCTTCTTTTCTCTTTTCCCAGCATATCCCTCTTTCTTTGTCCTTGACTTTTTTTTCAGGGCAGGGAGGAAATATGATCCCATCTTTACTCTCTGATCTCTGATTATATATATATATATATATATATATATATATATATATATATATATATATATATATATATATATTCCTCT
>NC_058132.1:274543389-274552173 GCF_016433145.1 Gracilinanus agilis | reverse complement strand
CTTTTTTTTCAGGGCAGGGAGGGAATATGATCCCATCTTTACTCTCTGATCTCTGATTATATATATATATATATATATATATTATATATATATTATAATATATATTATATATATATGTTCTTATTCATTTCCAGTGATAAATTTCATATTTTTTCATTCTTTTGAATTTTTTGTTGTTGTTGTTTGCTGTCTTATGAAATCATTAGCTTCTATCTGTCAGTTCTAATTTTTAGGGAACCATTTTTCTTCTTTGAAGCTTTTTACTGTCTTTCTTAGGGAGTTATTTTCCTGTTAGGGGGAAAATTTTTTTTTGAGGTATTTACTTTTGTCTAAGTTGGGGATTTTTCTATCATTTTCCTTTCTAAATTTTCTTCTAAATCTTTTATTATTTATTTTTTCTAGCCTTTTTGGAGTTTTCTCAGAAGTTAACTTGGGGATTGATATCCTTTCACATTTTCCTTTGCGGCTTCACACATTTTTATTTTTATATCACTCTTCTCTTTTCAGCTCCCATTTTGGTCATCTTTCTTGTTGAAATATTTTTCTAATGTTGGACTTTTTAATCTGTCTTTTGTTTATTTTGGGTTTTCTCCCTTAATTTTGTCTATATGCTGAAGCCCCGCTCCATTCCTGGGGTGGAGAGAGTACTGTCCTGCACTTGTACTGTGCCTGGGATTGTCTCAGCTCTTGGTCCCAAATCGAGCATTTCAGAGCAAGTCTAGTTGGCCTGCTGTGTGGAAGTTTATAGTTATTCAGTTCAGTTGGGTCATGGCCAAAGGATATACATTGTTTTGTGAACCTTTTGGTCATTGTTCCAAATTGATCTACAGAATGGTTAAATCAGCTCACAACTACATCAACAACACATTAGTGTCCCAATTTTGTCACATTCCTTCCAATATTTATCAGTTTTATTTACTCTCATGTTGGCCAATCAGACAGGTATGAAGTGGTACCTCAGAGTTGTTTTAATTTGCATTTCTATTAGCAAGTGACTTAAAACAGTTTTCATATGATTATTGATAGATCTGATTTTTTTCTTCTGAAAACTGATTATTCCTATTCTTTGATTATATGTCAGGTGGGCAATGACTCATATTCTTATACATTTGACACAGTTCTCTATATATTAGATAAATGAGATCTTCATCAGAGAAATTTGGTATAAAATTTCTTTCCCCATTTTTGTTTTCCCTTCTAATCTGTTACATTGATCTTATTTGTATTAAATCCTATAGATTTAATATAAACAAAATTATTCATTTTATAACTTGTCATGTTTTTGTCCCTTGTTTGGTCATTAATTCTTCCCTTCTCCATAGGTTTGACAGGAAAACTATTCTATGTTCCTCCAAATTGCTTGTATGTCACCATTCATGTCTAAATCATACACCCTGGCCTCAGACAATTCCTAGCTGTGCGGCCCTGGGCAAGTCACTTAATCCCCATTGCCTATCCCTTACCACTCTTCTGCCTTGGAACCAATACATAATATTGATTCTAAAGTAGAAGGTAAGGGTTTAAAAAAAAAGCAAAGCATACAACCATTTTGATCTTATCGTGGTATAGGGTGTGAGATATAGATCTACATTTAGTTTTTACCATATTGTTTTTGAAATTTCTAGCAGTTTTTGTCAAATATTGAATACTTATCTCAAAAGCTGAGATCTTTCAGTTTATCAAACACTAGATTGTTAAATTCATTTATCCCAGTATATTGTGTAACTAATCTATTCCATTGATCTACCATTCTATTTTTTAGTCAATACTTGATTGTTTTTTTTTTTACTACTTGATTGTTTTGATGATTATTGGTTTATAGAACAGTTTGAGATCTGATATCCTATATCCTTTTAAATCAGTTTATTATATGTATTAGAGATAAGTCTGCCAGCATAGCAATTACACATAGGAGCTACTCCATGATTGTATGATAATAACTCAAGTGCCAATTAAATTGACCTTCAATTATCCAGATCTATATACTTAATTTAATATTAGTGCTTTAAAAGGCTGGTAGGTTTTTTTTTAATTTTTTTCAATTTCTTTTCTTATACAGAGCACTATTCTCATTTGATTTTCAGAGAATTTTTGTTATATTAATAGGCAGGTACTTGTATTTCTATTTTATACATTGGGAAACTGAGGCATAAAATGATTATATGACTTATCAAAGTTTACCCGTGAATTGGTTATAGTCAGTAATGGAACTCCGTCCACTTTATCCTCTTTCTTCAGAAGTTTTCCCATCAAAGGATAATAACGGTTAATGGGTTAAGATGGTGGCAGAGTAAAAAGCAGCTGCTTGATCTCTCCTAACCCACACATATAGGACTACTCAAGAAGACATAAAAACAAATCCAGATGAATGAAGGGACCCCATAACAGAGTGCAGCATTGAAGGTACGAGGGATTGGGGCATTTCCATGCTATAAGGGGGTGAAATAGCTCTCACTAAAACATGAGCTGAGCAACCCCCTTCCCCACACATACCACCTACAGGGCCAAAGCTAGTGCACAAGAGTTAGAGGAAATTTGGGGCACCCATTAAATCCTTGGCAGCTACCTGGGATCACCAGGGCCTGTTCCTGAGAGCAGCAAGACTTAAGACCCCAAGAGGCTAAAGAACTCGTGGCTTTGAACATAGACACTGAACATAGGTGTGATCACAGCTGCAAACACGGATTCTGAGTGCAGGCAGGGACCTTGGGTGGGGACCCAGTGCAGAAGGGTGTATGACTGTGGAAGCAGCTCCATGAGACTGTTAAAGGAGCTTTGGGCAGAAGAACAAGCAAAGGGACCATCAGGAGTCTTGACCCAGAGAACAACTAGACCTGAGACCTCAGGAGCCTAAAGAATGCAGACAGACCCTGAGCATGAGGATAAAGCTGAGAGGGCACGTGGCTCACAATGGCAAGCCAGAGACAAGATCCCCAGAAGAGAAAGATCAAGAAGAAATCTTTAACACTCCACAACTTTTACACAGAAAAAGCCAGACAACAGAGCAAACAGCAGAGGAGCACAAACAAGTAATCACATCCAAACCTTCCCAAAAAAATGAAAACTGGTCACAACCTATTGAAGACTTCAAATCTGAGATTATGAGAAAGATGGTAGAGAACAGGTAAGAAAATAACAGTTTAAAAGGCAGAATTTTGCAATTAGAAAGTGAGCCTCAGAAATCAAATGAATTGATAAGCAAATTGAAGACCAGAAATGACTAGCTGGAAGCCTTGAAGAACCAAACAGACCAGATTCAAAAGGAAAACCAAAAGATTATAGCCAAAAGCCAGTCTCTAAAGGCTAGAATTGGGCAATTTGAAAAAGATGCCCCCAAATCAAAAGAATTGATAAGCAAATTGGAGACCAAAATCAAACAGCTGGAAAACAGGATAGACCAAATCGAAAAAGGAAAATCAAAAGAATATAGCAGAAAACCAGTCTCTAAAGACAAGAATTGGGCAAGTAGAAGCCAATGATCTCTCAAGAAAACAAAAACAAATAAAGCAAAGTCAAAAGACTGATAAAATAGAAGAAAATATGAAATATCTCACTGAGAAAGTGACAGATCAAGAAAACAGGTCTGGAAGAGATAATTTGAGAATCATTGGTCTTTCTGAAAAAGCAGAAATTAATAGAACTTTGGACTCCATACTAAAGGAAATTCTTCAGCATAATTGCCTGGAAATTCTACAAGAGGCAATATAGACATTGAAAGGATCCATAGATCGCCCTCTACACTAAACCCTGAAAAGACAACCCCCAGGAATATAATAGCCAAATTCAAGAGCTTCCAAGTAAAAGAAAAAATTTTACAGGAAGCCAGAAAGAGAATTCAGATATCAAGGAGCACCAATAAGGATCACACAGGGACTGGCAGCCTCCACTCTACAAGACCGCAAGGCTTGGAATATGATATTCAGAAAGGCAAGAGAACTGGGTCTACAACCAAGGATCAACTACCCATCAAAACTGACTATATACTTCCAGGGGAAAGTATGGGCATTCAACAAGGTAGAAGATTTCCAAGTATTTGCACAGAAAAGACCAGAACTAAATGGAAAGTTCGATATTGAACCACAAAAAACAAGAGAAACATGAAAAGGTAAATAAGAAACAGGGGAAAGAAACAAAACTCTTATTTTTAAATTTGCCTCTTTAAGGGCTTCAATAAGATCTAATTATTTGTATCCCTATGTGAAGAAATGTTATATGTAATTGTCTATAGTGAACTCTATTCACTATTGTAATATCCACTATTATAGTAATTAGAAGAATTATTCAGAGGGAGAGGTTGGAGTACTAAATGGTCTAAGATGATAAGGGGGTGGGTGAGAAAGAGGGGGGTGAATAGTAGATGGCACCAAGAGGAACTTGAATGTATAAGAAAAATAAGATATTCTCTTACACACAAAGAGGGCATGGGAAAGGGAGGGGATGAATACTATTATAAGAAGCAGAGGAAGAGAGCATTAAGAGGTAATATTTAAACCTTACTCTCAGTGGAATTAACCCTGAGAGGGAAGAGTAGCTATATCCATTGAGATATAGAACTCTATCTAACCCTACTGAGAAAGTCAGAAGGGATAAACCAAGGGGAGCAGAGGAGTGGGGGAGTCAAAAAAGGGAGGGGAGGAGAAGGGAGAAGGAATTCATTAGGCCTTAAAAATAAAAAGAGGGGAATAACAAGGGAGGGGGTAGAAAGGGTAGTAAATCAAGGGAGGGGACAAGGGTTACTGGTTTAAAACAAATCACTGGTTTAAAAGGAAATAGCCTAAGAAGAAGGGGTAGAACTAAGAGAGGATACCAAAATATTGGGGAATACACAACTGGTAATTATAACTCTGAATGTGAAAGGATGATTGATTATACTAAATTAAAAAGCTTTTGTACAAACAAAAACAATGCAACGAAAATCAGAAGGGAAAGAACAAATTAGGAAAAAATCTTTATAACAAAAAACTCTGACAGGGATTTAATTACTCAAACATACAAGGAGTTAAATAAATTATATAAAAACTCAAGACATTCCCCAATTGATAAATGGGCTAGGGACATGAACAGGCAATTTTCAGATTAAGAAATCAAAACTATCAATAAGCACATGAGAAAGTGCTCTGAATCTCTAATAATTAGAGAAATTCAAATTAAAACAACTCTGAGCTATCACCTCACACCTAGCAGATTGGCTAAATGATAGTAGGGGAGAGTAATGAATGTTGGAGGGGATGTGGCAAAATTGGGACATTAATGCATTGCTGGTGGAGTTGTGAACTGATCCAACCATTCTGGATGGCAATTTGGAACAATGCTCAAAGGGCTATAAAATAGTACCTACACTTTGATCCAGCCATACCATTGTTGGGTCTGTACCCTAAAGAGACCATAGATAAACAGACTTGTACAAAAATATTTTTAGCCGTGATTTTTGTGGTGGCAAAATACTGGAAAATGAGGGTATGCCTTTCTATTGGGGAATGGCTGAACAAACTGTGGTATATCCTGGTGATGGAATATTATTGTGCTCAAAGCAATAATAAACTGGAGGAATTCCATGTGAACTGGAAAGACCTCCAGGAATTGATGCAGAGTGAAAGGAGCAGAGCCAAAAGAACATTGTACACAGAGACCAATACACTGTGTTAAAATTGAATGTAATGGACTTCTGTACCAGAAGCAATGAAATGATCCATAACAATTTTGAGGGACTTATGGAAAAGAACCCTAACCACATTCAGAGGAAGAACTGCAGGAGAGGAAACACAGAAGAAAATCAACTGCTTGAACACATGGGTTGAGGCGGACATGATTGGGGATGTAGACCCCAAACTACCACACCAATGCAACTATCAACAATTTGGAAATGTCTTGATAGATAACACATATTAAAACCAGGGGAAATGCGCATTGGCTATGGGGAGGGGAGAAGAAGTCGGGGGCGGGGGGGAGTGAAGGGGAAAGTAAGAACGTGAATCAGGTAAGCATGAAAATTTTCTAAAATATAAAAATTATTAGAAATTTGAAAAAAAGGATAATAATGGCTCAGCTTTTAGTGAATTATTGGCTCAAATGAACAATTTCAAATAAAGCCCATAGAACTAATTAACTTCTAGAATCACACAACTAGTAAGGGTCTTAAGCAGGATTTATATTCTTGTCTTTCTTATTCTAAGTTTAGTACTCAATCATCAGAAGTGACAAACACACAGCTCAATGATATTTTACTTTCTAGATTAAACTAGATTAAAAGTAATTGGAAAATGTTTAATAAAATAAATAAAAATACAATATAGATAATGTTAATCTATGGTTTTCTGAGTCAAAATGTGGTTCAGAGGGATCCATTTCTTTTCTTAAACTCTTACCTTCTGTTTTGGAATCAATATCAAGTATTGGTTCCAAGAAAGGAGAGTGGTAAAGGGTAGGCAATTGGGATTAAGTGAATTTCCCAGGGTCACCTAGTTTGGAAGAGTCTGAGGCTAGATTTCAACCCAGGACCTTGCATCTCAAGGCCTGGCTATCAATCCACTGAGTCACCTGGTGGATCTTAAATTAGATGTCAGGATATTTATGGTGTGGAAAATTTCCATTCTCTCTCTTGAATTGCTATTCTCTCTGTCTCCCCCGTCTAGCCCCTCTGCATTAGATTCTTTTAAAAATATACTATTCTCCTACTAGCTTGCAAAAGAGCTAAAGGACTCCTACTGATGACTTGGTCCATCTCCTTGGGTGTGTTAATATGTTCAAGCAGTCTTGTATGGGTTGACTTATATGATACTCTTTCTGATAAGAATCCCAATCTTATCTATTTAAAAGGGTATCCTTCATTTATAGTATCGCTATTATGTAATAACTTGCCTAATGTTACCTTTATTTCAAAGTTAAATTTTTGCAAAACTAATGAAATTAAATAAGGCTATACTTTTAATAAAAATCACTACTTAACTATTAAGAATGGGATTAGAGTTTACTTTGAAGCTTTCACTACTAGAAAAGTGCTCTACAGGGAAGAGAAGGAATGGAAGAACATGTTAGGAGGTTCCAGTAGAGGTCAAAGGAGGCTTTGAATAAGGGGCAGCTATGTGAATAGAGTGCGAGGACTGCTGTGAGGAAGACTCATCTTCCCACATTCAAATCTGGCCTAAGATAATTAATATCTGTGTGACCCTGGGCAAGTCACTTAACTCTGCCTTAGTTTCCTCATGTGAAAAATGAGTTGGAGATTAAAATGGAAAACCATCCAGGATTTTTTTCAAAAAAAGCTCAAATGAAGTAATGAAGTGTCAGACACAATTGAAAATGATTCAGAAAGAGCAGCAACAACAAGAACAAAGAAGACAGGTAATAAGCATTTCATAGAGCTCCTACTTGATCTATCAGTGGGAGATTTTGTTCTACCCATGATCAGATAGAAGTTCTTTTTGAAAAGTCCAGGGGTATAGGCCTAATCCATATATTTTTTCTGCTTCAACACATACGCCAAAATTGTCTGTCCTCTTGCCAGCTTGGTCCTGTCATAAAGTAACATCCATGGATTAAAATGGATGACATTTCATGACAAGAATTTTACTAGCCTGATCCACTAATATATTCCATCCCATTGAGAATGCTATTGTCAGAAACCTAATACTTTGGGAGGAATATGATGGAAGGAGAAGGTACTGGCAGAATTTCACATATTTCATCAGTCTAGGTTGTTTTAGCTCTTTATTAAATACATATTTACTATAAGTGCTAATATAGGAAGGACAAATGAGGGCTGGCATCAAAGTATCATGTTGCATAAAAATACTAGGTTTTTAGGCTATGATTGCTTTGCTTCCATATCACTATCTCCAGATGCTCACCTTCTTTAACTTCACTCCCCATTGAGCAAGCAGCAAAACGCACCAGATGCATAATTGAACTCTATAAAATTTATGATAATATTTCTATGAGTGGGACACCAATCTGCTTTATTAAAAAGCACACATGTGTATAAATGACAATTGATAGCAATCACTGTTGTGACCTATTTCTTCTCTTCTCTTTTTTTTTTCATTAGCCAGACTGTGTAACATCTGACTGAGGCTAATTGTGGAATTTCTTTCTCCAGAGATCTTAGCAAATAAAACAGATACAAATGATTCATTTGGCTTTGGTACTGACCTCCCAGGATATGGTCACACAGTGACCTTGGAGAGGTCTTTTCAAGACTTCAATTTCTATAAAATATTTTAGGGTCTTCAGAATTAACCTTCCTTTAATTATTGTTTGTTCTTCAAACACAATAGTAGACATTTTTTGGTTCATTAAGGCCCTAATAACCTATCTAACCAGATAAAGACACTGAATCTGAACTTGATCTGAACTCATCTATTCTTCAATCCTTGTTTTTCTGGTCAGAGTCAGTGACATAGCTAAAACACTCCCAAGAGGGATTCTAGCTTTATTCTTGAGAAATAAACACAAAGTGAATATTACCTTCTCTGGTAATGTCATGTTATTCTCTGGTCTGCCAAACACGCTAGCTTTCACAGTTCCCATAATTCATCATAAGCATTTATCTTTTGCTATTTTCCTAATTTTAATACTGGTTTCACAACTCATTTTTGGGGGGCTTTATTACATTGATAAGAATTATTAGAATGAAGTCTTGAAATTCATGTCCCACTTACTTCAGGAACAAAGCAGCTATATAAGCAATAGGAGTGTCTGGTATTGTCAATGAAATGTTAAATAAGTTGACTTATATTATATTATATTATATTATATTATATTATATTATATTATATTATATTATAT
>NC_058132.1:274517204-274543234 GCF_016433145.1 Gracilinanus agilis | reverse complement strand
GGGGGCGGGGGGGAGTGAAGGGGAAAGTAAGAACGTGAATCAGGTAAGCATGAAAATTTTCTAAAATATAAAAATTATTAGAAATTTGAAAAAAAGGATAATAATGGCTCAGCTTTTAGTGAATTATTGGCTCAAATGAACAATTTCAAATAAAGCCCATAGAACTAATTAACTTCTAGAATCACACAACTAGTAAGGGTCTTAAGCAGGATTTATATTCTTGTCTTTCTTATTCTAAGTTTAGTACTCAATCATCAGAAGTGACAAACACACAGCTCAATGATATTTTACTTTCTAGATTAAACTAGATTAAAAGTAATTGGAAAATGTTTAATAAAATAAATAAAAATACAATATAGATAATGTTAATCTATGGTTTTCTGAGTCAAAATGTGGTTCAGAGGGATCCATTTCTTTTCTTAAACTCTTACCTTCTGTTTTGGAATCAATATCAAGTATTGGTTCCAAGAAAGGAGAGTGGTAAAGGGTAGGCAATTGGGATTAAGTGAATTTCCCAGGGTCACCTAGTTTGGAAGAGTCTGAGGCTAGATTTCAACCCAGGACCTTGCATCTCAAGGCCTGGCTATCAATCCACTGAGTCACCTGGTGGATCTTAAATTAGATGTCAGGATATTTATGGTGTGGAAAATTTCCATTCTCTCTCTTGAATTGCTATTCTCTCTGTCTCCCCCGTCTAGCCCCTCTGCATTAGATTCTTTTAAAAATATACTATTCTCCTACTAGCTTGCAAAAGAGCTAAAGGACTCCTACTGATGACTTGGTCCATCTCCTTGGGTGTGTTAATATGTTCAAGCAGTCTTGTATGGGTTGACTTATATGATACTCTTTCTGATAAGAATCCCAATCTTATCTATTTAAAAGGGTATCCTTCATTTATAGTATCGCTATTATGTAATAACTTGCCTAATGTTACCTTTATTTCAAAGTTAAATTTTTGCAAAACTAATGAAATTAAATAAGGCTATACTTTTAATAAAAATCACTACTTAACTATTAAGAATGGGATTAGAGTTTACTTTGAAGCTTTCACTACTAGAAAAGTGCTCTACAGGGAAGAGAAGGAATGGAAGAACATGTTAGGAGGTTCCAGTAGAGGTCAAAGGAGGCTTTGAATAAGGGGCAGCTATGTGAATAGAGTGCGAGGACTGCTGTGAGGAAGACTCATCTTCCCACATTCAAATCTGGCCTAAGATAATTAATATCTGTGTGACCCTGGGCAAGTCACTTAACTCTGCCTTAGTTTCCTCATGTGAAAAATGAGTTGGAGATTAAAATGGAAAACCATCCAGGATTTTTTTCAAAAAAAGCTCAAATGAAGTAATGAAGTGTCAGACACAATTGAAAATGATTCAGAAAGAGCAGCAACAACAAGAACAAAGAAGACAGGTAATAAGCATTTCATAGAGCTCCTACTTGATCTATCAGTGGGAGATTTTGTTCTACCCATGATCAGATAGAAGTTCTTTTTGAAAAGTCCAGGGGTATAGGCCTAATCCATATATTTTTTCTGCTTCAACACATACGCCAAAATTGTCTGTCCTCTTGCCAGCTTGGTCCTGTCATAAAGTAACATCCATGGATTAAAATGGATGACATTTCATGACAAGAATTTTACTAGCCTGATCCACTAATATATTCCATCCCATTGAGAATGCTATTGTCAGAAACCTAATACTTTGGGAGGAATATGATGGAAGGAGAAGGTACTGGCAGAATTTCACATATTTCATCAGTCTAGGTTGTTTTAGCTCTTTATTAAATACATATTTACTATAAGTGCTAATATAGGAAGGACAAATGAGGGCTGGCATCAAAGTATCATGTCGCATAAAAATACTAGGTTTTTAGGCTATGATTGCTTTGCTTCCATATCACTATCTCCAGATGCTCACCTTCTTTAACTTCACTCCCCATTGAGCAAGCAGCAAAAAGCACCAGATGCATAATTGAACTCTATAAAATTTATGATAATATTTCTATGAGTGGGACACCAATCTGCTTTATTAAAAAGCACACATGTGTATAAATGACAATTGATAGCAATCACTGTTGTGACCTATTTCTTCTCTTCTCTTTTTTTTTTCATTAGCCAGACTGTGTAACATCTGACTGAGGCTAATTGTGGAATTTCTTTCTCCAGAGATCTTAGCAAATAAAACAGATACAAATGATTCATTTGGCTTTGGTACTGACCTCCCAGGATATGGTCACACAGTGACCTTGGAGAGGTCTTTTCAAGACTTCAATTTCTATAAAATATTTTAGGGTCTTCAGAATTAACCTTCCTTTAATTATTGTTTGTTCTTCAAACACAATAGTAGACATTTTTTGGTTCATTAAGGCCCTAATAACCTATCTAACCAGATAAAGACACTGAATCTGAACTTGATCTGAACTCATCTATTCTTCAATCCTTGTTTTTCTGGTCAGAGTCAGTGACATAGCTAAAACACTCCCAAGAGGGATTCTAGCTTTATTCTTGAGAAATAAACACAAAGTGAATATTACCTTCTCTGGTAATGTCATGTTATTCTCTGGTCTGCCAAACACGCTAGCTTTCACAGTTCCCATAATTCATCATAAGCATTTATCTTTTGCTATTTTCCTAATTTTAATACTGGTTTCACAACTCATTTTTGGGGGGCTTTATTACATTGATAAGAATTATTAGAATGAAGTCTTGAAATTCATGTCCCACTTACTTCAGGAACAAAGCAGCTATATAAGCAATAGGAGTGTCTGGTATTGTCAATGAAATGTTAAATAAGTTGACTTATATTATATTATATTATATTATATTATATTATATTATATTATATTATATTATATTATATATTTAATTAGAAATATGATACCATTTGGATAATTGCTCATAAGCAAAATGTTTTACAGACAGATTTGATGGCCTATAAAATATCTTCCTATAATTTCTTTTGCATGGAAGATAGATTTGTTCTAAATCCATTTACAAATTTTTCTTATTGTTGTTAGGACCATTATATTTTAAATGGGGTACATGTATTTTTTAGGGGAAAATAGCAACTGCATGTAACCATGTAACCCATCTTTGGTGTCTGTTATCTAACTCTCATCTGTAGCCTAGCATACGCATCAGCCATACTCTGGTAAAACAGTCTTGCCAGATGGGTTTTAGACCTGTTGGTGATCTGGGGAGATATCTACCCTAAGCGTGTAAAAATTTCCTTTGATGGATTGGGTGGACATGAACAATTTGTTCCAAAGGCCATGAATGTGGCTAAAGCAAACATTGGGGAGCACTTAGAGCTTGGTAAGCTATTGAAAACTCCAAAGTCATCTACTACATCTTGGGGCTGTCACCAATCATCCTGATGTTTGTCTTCCTACTGGACTTCAGTGCCTGGAATAGAGACTGAAGCTTTGTACAACTCTACCTCACTAAAAAGACATCACTTGCTGTGATATCATCAGTTTTCTTTGAAAATGAAAGGTAAACAACAACAATATTTTAAGTAGAGACAATAAGACATAGAAAAATCATGCAAACAATAAAATGTGTGGTAATGGGCATCAGTATTTTCTCTTGCTAAGGAGGTAGAGGCTGGTGAATCACTTGAATTAGGGATTTTTCAGGTATGGCAAGGCTAAGGCTTATTAGGTGTTTACAGTAAGTCTGTCAAGAATATGGAAAGCATCTGAGATCAAAGGGTCATCAGATTTCCTAAGGGGGACAAATTGTTCCAAGTTAGAAAATGGAACCAGGGAAAGTTTCTATGCCATTCAGTTTTGGATCATGCCTGTGAGTGGCTTTGCATTTCTAGGCTGGGTAAGACAAGGAACCTCAGTCCCTCAAAGAATTTTTTTTAAATCTGTTACTCAATTTTGACAATGCTATGTACAATTTACAGTACATGTTGATTCTAACTTCGGGGCTCAAAGCCCTTTATAACTAATACAAGGAATTCATCTGGTGAGAAAAGGCTGCTAAGTACTTTTTTTAAAGCCTTACCTTCTGTCTCAAAATCTGTATATTGGTTCTAAGGTAGAAGAGTTGTAAAGGCTAAGCAGTTTGGGTTAAGTGACTTTCCCAAGGTCACATAGCCAGGAAGTATCTGAAGTCAAATCTGAACCCAGAACCTTCCATCTGTAGTCCAGATTCTCTCTCAAATGAGCCACCTTGCTGCCCCCTGCTGCTAAGTGTTTTGAGGCTCCATTTTATGAAAGAAAAGCTGCAGCACAAAATGACTTGCCTTCACAAAGTATGGCAGAGAAGCATACTACCTATGATCTTTCAGTTCTACAACCTAAAATCATTATGAAAAACTGTTGTCTCTAATTCTTTTCAGGCTAGGCTCAGGCAAGATTCCCTTCCTGGTTCTATGTGGAAATAGTAAAAGATTCTAGAACCATGACATTTAATGAAATTCATGGCTGGTGACTTGATACCAAGCAATGTAATAAGTAGAGACTGGGGAGTATCTTTTATCTACCACTATGATAATCCATAATCTATGTGGTAGGTCATATGGTGAGAAATACATGCACACTCTGGTTCCTTCTTATTCCTGAAGTAGCATTCCTCCAAATTGGTATAGATAAAAGTGTTCTCATTCACAGACACTTTTTAAATACTGTTCTTTATTTATAAGAGTCAATGAAAAAAAAAGCTTCCCCTTTCTTCATCTCCTTTTCCCCTCCCCTAGAGGCCTTCATTAGGGAAGTTTAATGAAGCAGGCTAACAGGTGCTTTTTATATGCTTTTATAAAGGGTTGCAACAGCGTTTTTACCATCCACTTGGCTTCCAACTGGGAGCCCACATCATCAGCCTAGCTAATAGCTCACAGCAGGATCTCTCAGTGTTCTCCACATAAATATTCAGAGGTTCATCTTGCTCTGCTTGGTGATCGATCATAAGCACAATAAACAATGAAATATGGAAAAAATAAATACCGAAATGTATGATTTCTGGGTCATGAATTTAAGGAAATTTAGTGCCACACTATAAACAATAAGATTTGAGAAATATACAATGAGTTGTAGGGCCTGCATGAGAACTAACAAAAATTCTGCCAACTGTCATGATTATTTTGCTAAATATTCAAGTTCAGGGAAGGAAAAATCCAATTCCGAATGAGTGCCAATGAGTATATACATCTTTAAGTTGCCTTTGGATTTCTGATTGTGCTATACATTATACAGACAAGTTGCATGCATGTGCATACACATACATGCACACATGTACATGCATATTCTCCAATGGCTCCCTATTACCTCCAGGATCAAATATAAAAGTCTTTTATTGGGCATTTAAAGCTCTTCTCTAACTGGCACCTTTTGATTTTTTTAGTCTTTAAAAAATTTACTTCTTTTCATACATGCTACCATCCAGCTCTCCTGATTTATTTGGAAGAAATTCCATGCTGTACCTTTGCACTGGCTATCTCTTGTGCTTGGAGTTCTCTACCTATCACCTCTACCTCCTAGTTTCCTAGCTCCATTCAAGACTCACCTCAAATTCTGAAAGAGAACTTTCCTGGTACATTTCCCTATCCCACACCCTAACCACTCCTATTAATCCCATGCCTCTGAAATTGCCTTCCATTAATTCTGTGTATATCTTGTATTGAAATAAGGATACTTCTTAGATGGATGAGAGATGATAAAACCCACCTAGGAACCTCCCCAGGGCCAGTAAAGCACAACCCTTGAAATAATTAAAACCAAGTTTATTAAGGGTAGGGAAATGATAAATATAGTCCTAAATCTATCAAGCTAGATCTCCTCCTACCAATATATGCTCCCCCTCATGGGGTCTGCTCTTCTGATCTTCTCGAGCCCTTCTTATAGTTCCCTACTCTTAACTAATACCCCCAAAACTCTCTGACTATAACTATCCTAATTTATGTGGATTAACAAAAGGACAAAGAGGAAGGAAGGACTCACAGGTATATTTGAGTGCTTACCTAAAGCTTGGGGTTGGCTTTACTAGATAATCCAAAGTCCCAGTTGACAGCCTTGACAACCTTAGCCAGTTGGATTTCTGGCAGATGGATCACAGGCAGATAGTCTCGGTACTCAGGGTACCCGCAGTCCACTCCAAGACAAACTCTCAACTAAGGTTCCTAGTTTAGTTCACTGTTCCCACCCATTATTTCCTTCTTTATTAGAAGCAATAGTGTATTTGTTCTAAGGCAGAAGAGCATAAGGGTTAGGCAATGGGATTTATTAAAATAGGTGATTTGTTCTAGGTCAACAGTTAGGAAGAGTCTGAGGTTATATTTGAACCCAAGACATCCCATCTTTAGTCCTGGCTCTCAGTTCATCTAACTGTCCCCTAATTCACTGATCATAGAACACAGCCCCAACTTATATGTCTAAAGCCCCATTTTCACATGAGTACCAGGGACTGTAGTTTCTCAGGTCTTCTCTACTTGGCTGGCTGCAATATCTTGCCTACCCTGAGTCCTGGCTTTGCAGTCTTTATATGCAAACCCTTGGGCTCAGTGGGGATGAACACCTGCAACTAGAAACTGACCAAAACTCACCGAAGAGAAACAAATTCCAGACCATTTCTTGAGGAAAAGGAGAAAGGTGTGAAGGTATTTCTCCTTCCAGTTCAGTTCATGACAGTTTCACTATGTGTGAACTATACATCATCTTCCTCTCTCTCCCTTGACACAGTCACAAAAATTCCCCAGGGAAAGAGAGTGATAGTGCCAGTCTGGCAGTTTTAGAGAAACAACCTGGTCCAATTATACAGTTAGTTGAAGGAGGCTACTACCACCCATATGGTAGGAAAACACAAGGTAGTAGCTTATTAGTTCCATGTTAGGCAATGATCTTGGTAATGAACATATAAGTTCTAAGTAATCCCATTACATTTGTATTTCTAGCACTGGTGAATATATTCTTGTTGACTGACGCTCTCATTGCTTTCTGTCTCTCTCTGTCCCACCCCTTCTATCTCTGTGGCTCTGTTTCTTTCTGACTCTGTCTATCTCTGTCTTTGTCTCTCTTTCTCTCATATATGTGTGTGTACAGAGAGGCTTTTTGTTTGTTTCTTTTTATTTATAATTGTGATTTCATCAGCTCAGGGAACTATCAGGGTGGGAATTCCTTACTCCCAACTGATGTAGATAGGCAGTTCCTTTTTTACTGAGAGCCAGTGAATTGCTGGGACCATCGAGAAGGAGAATTGCCCATAGATGAAACAGATTTTCATCACTCCACATTTGATCTCCTCTCTACTATGCCATGTGTTTTTCTCACTGACACATATATGTAATGCATTGATTCATCATCTATATTTACATAGACAAGTGCTTTCATGGCCTTGATGAGTTCTACATAGCAATTGTGGATTTGAAAAAAAATATGGTCAGGAACCATAAGTTAATGTTATTTTCACACTGAAGTTGACAGTGAATCTTCTCTAACTTTTCTAAGATATGTTTATCTTCAGGCAAAATAGTCACAAAAAGCTCAATTATATATATGGATATATACATGTAAATAAATATTATTACATTATATTCTATATCTATATATGAGAGAGATTGATGGATCTCTTAACTAGTGGAAAATTCTAGAAGTTTTTATACAAGTCAATTTACTTATAGAGGTGTCAAACTCACTGTCCCTCTGTCGGCAAAACCAGATTAAAATGTAATTGGGGAATGTATAACAAAACAAATAAAAATATATGGATCATGTTAATTTGTGATTTTTGAAGTCAATACACAGTCCAGATCTATTTCTATTTATGTTTGATACCATTAGTTTAATACAAGCTGATTTTCAGGTGAATGTTATTACTTCTTTAGAATTTTCTAAAATAGCTTTCCAGTCTCATTTCATGAGGGTACAAATGTCAAATATTCTATTGCTAAGAATTCAGTGCTTTTCTAGATGTCGTTTAGCAGTGATGGTGAACCTTTTAGAGATTAAGTGCTTATACTGCAACCCTCAAGCTACATGAAAGCCATCTCCTTGCCCAAGACAGGGGAGGGAGGAAGTACTCCCATTGGGCTGCTGGCTAGAGGGGCAGGTGATGTGAGAAATATCCTTAGGAGTACTGGAGAGGGGGAGGGGAACAGTCCCCTCTGAAACATATGCCATAGGTTTACCAACACAGTCCTGTATGATGGTAAGAAGAGAATTTAAAGTTTGTGAATGATACCAAATGAACACCAGATGACATTATTTCAGAGGACAAAAATGAAGATCTCATTGAACTAAAACAATTAGAGAATGGTATGAATAAAAGAGAATGAGGGTGTAGCATTAGAGATATATAAGATATTGAGAGATGGATCTCTACAATTGTAACTAGGAAGATGTTAGTTTTCTAGCAGTATACAGAAAAGATTGGGTTCTAAATACATTATATATGTTGGGTTATATATGTATTATATATATACATATTTTTTATATTTATACAAACATATAGACAGTACCTATTAGTACAAATAAAAAATCCTATAAAGTGATCACATTACTAGAATTTATACTACTTATTTCTATCAGGATAGAATTAATAACAATATTTTCTGTATTTATAGCTCCGAATAATGCACATTTGAATGTATATATCTACATAACAGGGATTGATTATTAGCACTAATTAAAACCTAGTTAGATACATATCACATTAAACCCAAGTCTGTAATAGAGTATATAAGAATGAAGAGAGCCTCTTCCCAAACTGTAATAATAAAGGGAGCCAGTAACCAATGTTATGATAGAGGGGAGATAGAGAAAGTCTATGATGGTGAGACTCTCTAGCTCTCTCCTCCTGCCCAATATACTCTGTAAGACTTTGAGGGGGTGTCACCCTGAAACTGGGTGACTTGGATGGTCTTACCACCCCACAGGAGTTGGGGATGAGGCTTCCCTATAAGATGAAGTAGGTGGTACCCCAATCCAATTCTGAATGAGGGCAGGGTTCCCAAAAGCCTCCCCCAAGGACAGTCAATTTTATAGCAGGTGGTCTGGCTTCAAGATGGAGGCAGCCAGACCAAGCTCCCCTCCCCCTCATTGTCTCTCAGCACTCTGGAATGCTATCTGACTAATGAATGGCTTTTATGATTCACAATTCAGTGATTAGGGAAAGGGGTGAAGGGCAGAGGGATTTTGGGGTGCCCTCTTCTCTATTCCTATGGGGTCTGTTACTCAGGAGGGAACCTTTGGGATTACCACTCCAAAGCTTCTTCTCCCCCCCACTTTTCCTTCTGTTTCTATTTATATCCTTTTTATAATTGTAAGTTAGACCAGAAAGGTTCTCTCAGCAAGTTTGGGTAATGGGGGAAGGGGACTAAGAAATTGTTCCCAAAATGGAGTCTGAAAACTTAGCTGACTTAACAGTTGAAGTACTGATGGGTGAGAAAGTGATGGGATGCCTTTGACCAGGGAATCAGTGTTTCAATGTCCAAAGAAAAATCCTCAGGAAACCCTTAGGACTGGATACAAGCTGAGATGTTCACCTCCTTCCTCTCCCAGTCCTCAGTCTGAAGCCCTTTTCTCCTCCTCCTTCCTTTGGGCCCTTCCCAGAATCCCTCTGGTCTCAACTGTCCCCAACTGTCAGCCATTCTTTCTCTGGCTCCTTTTGTCCCATCCACCTTGCACAAATCCCATCCTTACAAGTATAATAGAAAAAAATTCATTCAAGAGTGATAGATTCATGAAAACTGAATAAATTAAATCCCTGGTCAATTTCTCTAGTGAAATTTTGGAGGTTCCTGATTTCAGGGGTTGTTGAAGTCAGTTTAGAAAACTAATTGAAATGATTGATTAGATCAACATTCATTTAGAAGTCTAGGACTTTTCCTATCCATGTTAGAGTTAAAACAAAGCCACATATTTCCTTCCATTCTTCTCAAAACTATCTATCCATTCCATGTTCATTGCCTTGCATAAATATTCTCAGTGTCAGGTATATATTTAACTTGGTAGTAGCCTTAGATGCAAAGTAGATCTGTTTATAAACCAATATATGTCTTGGTTTAATATTCCTAGCATAATTTACAGCATATATTCTTTGGATTTGTTATGGTGTTTCGCCATTTAAATAAAGCACCGTAATCCCTCTATGGTTTCATATGTGACTTTGAGTAATAGGGTCTTCTCTTTATTCCATCTGCTTGATCCTGAAATTCCCTGGTTAAATACAGGCAAAAAGAGAATTGATGCCCCGAAACACAAGATTGCATAAATGGCTAGATTTTCTCATCTTCCCTAAGATATAGACCACCTACTTTGGGTTCTATTTATTCAGCTAGCTTGGCATGTTATTTGGTCATCTAATGGAATGGAGGTAGGTGAATTGCAAGTGTTCTCATTGTAAAATGATCACCTAGAAGACAAATGGAGAACAGTGTTCATTTCAGAACATTTCCACACTATTATTGCCATGGGAAATACATTTTAACTCATTTCTTGATGTATATTTCTGACTACCATTATTTTGCACATTTTCAGTTTTTCCAGGCTGTATCAACTTGCCAGGCAAAGATTCACTTTGCCATATTGATGTCTTCTAATAAAACAACATCTGACAAGATACACTATTGGCTGGAAACACGGCCTCTGCAATAGCATGTGTTTACAAATTGCACTGTGATGAGATTGTATTGTTCAGAGGTAGACTAAATGTATATTGCCATATGACTTTTATTCTCATTGAAAACATATGCATTAGTTAGTGCCATCAAAAGCCTGCTGTTATGTGATATGAACCTACAGTTAATAGACAAAGTTGGTAGATTGGAAGTAATAGAGTTCAGAGAAAATTATGAGTGCTTTTTTCTACTCTTTTCCCCACTCAACTACCACACCGTGACACTTATATGCAGGCACATGGAAAGGATATCTTATAAATCACCTTTTTCCTGGGTCCTTAGTACATTTATTTCTGTTGAAAAAATAAAATCATTTTCTGTTATTTTCGACAGAATCAAGTTTTTATAAAAATCTCAATGATCTAATGTGATAAAGACATCACCTCTAAAACACTGTCCATGTTGATCATTGCTTATTTTTATAAACATTCTCAGAGAGGCTTATCATCATGTTGGTCAGCAGGTGGTAAAGTTTTTAACAACAGTAATTCTCAAATATCACCTATTAAGCCACAGAAGGCTTGCTGTCTGTGTCTGCTGAAGGCATTTATTTTTTTTTATTTCACTTTTATTTCAGCAGGTAAATCTAACATATGGATTCAAAATGATGTTGCATTAGATTAATTACTTTCTTACCTTTGACATTGTCATTTTAACAAGCATCAAAATTGGCAGGAGCCTAATATATAACAGGTTTGGAAGAATGGCTATTGGGTGCATGAAGGACCTCATTTTTCATACTGCCTTCAGCAACATGTCTCCTTTAATTTTTTTTTGCCCCAAATCCTTCAGAGAATAGACTGGGCTGGGGGTGGAGGTAGAGGGTAGGATAGGGGATGTTTAGGGATGCATATAGGGGGATTTAACAACAAATTTCTTTTTAAACAGGAACTTGAGACAAGATTTTTGTATATGACAATTTGAGGCATTCAACTTTCCTAGGAAATTGTTTAGCAGCAAAGAGACATTTCAGGCTGTCATCTGCCAACAGCTGTGACAAGGGATTTGCCTTGCAACTAGCATTAATTTTGAAAGTACAGGATCATTTTCTAATGCATTTGAAGAGAAGCCCCTGATCTGAGTGGCTTTAGCTTTCTGAGGGATTTCATTTAGTCAAAGCACCTGAACCTATGCATTGTTTTATTTAGAAGTAAGAAACACTACTGGGTTATAAGAATTTACTTATAGGAGTGCAAAAGGTGATTCCCCCTGCCAAAAAAATGGTGATAGATTTAGCTAAAACTGGAATAAGATTCCAGATGTTTGGGAACCATGTAGCATTTCTCGCCATGTCTAAAGTGTCAGGATAAATATATACTGGTTTTTCAAAGGGCCATTGAACTAAGTGTGGAAAGGATATTAGATATTATTTAGTTAACTACCCTATCACATCCAAACTTCCACACTTGATCTTAGTCAAAAGGAAGAGAAGCAATCATATCCAAATTTCTAGAAAAAGTCATCAACTTGCCTCCATTTTGCTTATCTTTCACTCACTTTCCAATCACTCCCTAAGCAACTCCTGTCCCCATGAATAAATAGAAATGACCGTCTGCTGGTCATTATTGATCTCTTAATTTTTGAAGCTAATAACCTATTCTTAGACCTCAGTCCTCTTAACTTCCCAACAACATTACACACAAGTTGAATTGTCCTATTTGTAACATGGAAATTTTTTTTTTTTTATCCTGGGACTCCATTCTAGGAGCATAGGGCCACAACCAGTAGGCAATGGGACACACAGTCGCTCAGGGTCACCCAGCTGGGAAGTGTCTGAGCCTGGATTTGAACCTAGGACCTTTCGTCTCTAGGCCTGGCTCTCAATCCACTGAGCTAGCCCAGCTGCCCCTACTTTAGGTTGCAGTTTCTTTAGCAGATGTAGTTTTTACAGGGTGGGGTTGCTAGCCCCACGCCCAACCCTCCTCCTTTTTCATCCAGGCTAGGGACCATCCTTAGCCCAGGAGTGGTAAGGGTGGGCGATAGGGGTCAATCCACTGAGCCACCCAGCTGCCCCTAGTTTTACTCTCACCCTTCCCACCAAGCAGTTAGTATCAGTTGAAAATGGAGGATGATCAGATACACTGGCTTGGGTGAGCAAGGCCAATCCCCTCAAGAAGTTCACTTTCTCAACTTATTTCCCCACAGGTTTGACTAGGGGAGATAGGAGAAGCTTGATATCTATCAGGGACAGAAGGAGGAACTGACTTGTTGGACTGGCAACTGAAAGGAACCAAGCTTTATGGAGGAAGTGAGTATTCCCAAATAAATAGCCAGGCACAGCTACTTCAAAGATGAAGTTTTACTGATAATAGAGGAAGCAGAAGGAAGGGAAGGCTTTCAAGGATTAGGATAAGATCTGGGAAGCCCTGAACTGTTAGGTAGAAATAGCCCCTCCCCCCTAAAGAGGGAGTGGCAGACTTTATAACTAGGTTGCCCTCAGAGCCTATAATTATCACTTCTAATATCTAAAATAACTAAATGGGAACAAAATGCTCTTGCAGGAAAGGTCTAATTCAGCTAAACAAGATAGGAGCAGTGAAAAACCTAAATGGCTTTTGCCAGAGGCCACCAAAGCTTTCCAGAACTGGGCTCAGCAAACAGAATGACCTGCTCACTTCAACCCCCAAGAATCAACTGTCCCTAACTGCCTTCAAACTGTCCCCTCACTCAGAGTTCTCCAGGAGCGGGGTGTCCCCTGGAATTCTGGGTGAGGCTTGACGCTATATCTTATAGGAATTCCACCCTGCCATTTCCATGTTATATATCTTATAGAAATTCTCTCCTCCCTAGATTTCATGATGCTATTGATTTTATTTCTATTCTTATTTGTCATGCACTAATTTCCATCTCTTTTGCAGTTTGACCCTCTGTGGCCCACCCCCCTGCTTTAGGCTCTATCCCAAGGTTCTGTCCTAGGCTCCCTTTCTTTTCAGGATAAATTATTTTTACTGATCTTATCAGTTTTGTAGATTTTGCTTATAATCATTACACAGATGACTCCAAAATCTTCATATCCAACACATATATCTCTACTTATGCACATTGTCAGCTGCCTGATTGCCATTTTCACCTGAATGTCCCATAGTCATTTTAAATGTATAATCCTATGTCTAAAGCAGAACTTATCTTCCTCCTTAAATGAGTCCCTCCTTCTACCTCCTCTTTTAATGTTAATGTCACCACTATTCTTCTAGTCATCTAAATTTGGATGCCAGAAATTAACCTTAATTCTGAAATCATTCACCTTCCATTTCTATTAAGTTGACAAGCCTTGTCAATTCTACTTTTGTAATATTTCCCACTTTTGTCCCCTTACCTGTACTTTAGCATAGTTTGGGCCCTTATGATATCTAGTCAGAATTAATGTTTTAGCTATTAATCTGTCTCTCTAAATTTGGTCTCTCCCCTGTCCAATCCTTCTTCCACACAGCTAATTCATATACTTAAAGTGCACATCTGATTATAAAACTCTTTTGCCTTTAGGTTAAAATGTAAATTCCTTGTTTTGCATTTAAATACTTTTAGAATCCATCTCTAGTCTACCTTCTATTATTTTTTAAACTTTATCTTCTGTTGTAGAATCAATACTAAAAATTGATTCCAAGGCAGAAGGGCTAGGCAATAGAGGTTAAGTGACTTGTCCAGGATTACATAGTTAGGAAGTATATGAGGCCACATTTGAACTCAGGACCTCTTCTTTCCAGATCTGGCTCTCTACTGAGACACCAAGTTGCATCTAGTCTATCTTTTAAAACTATTTACACAAATTATTCCCTATAACTATAACTATAACTATAACTAACTATATATATATATATATAGAGAGAGAGAGATGTGTATATATATAAGCATTCTACTTCCAACTTTGCCCCTATAAATTCCCACTGTCTAGAATAGTGATGGTGAGCCTATGGTACAGGTGCCAAAGATGGCATGTAGAGTGCTCTCTGTGGGGGGAGAGGACATGGCACTTGGTTTGGGGGGTGCAGGCAGGGCCTTGCACTTAGTTTAAAACTTTTGCTATCACTGGTCTAGAATAATTTCCCTCTTGTTCTCTATCTTCTGGAACCCATAGCTTCTTTCATGCTAGTGAAGAGACATATGAATAATTTTACTAGTTAACATTCAAATAATGGCAAAAATAAATGGAATGAAGAATGAGTCTGGAATTGGGGACTATTGACTAATAAGTGCTTTATCTCACCTAGGTGGAAATTACTTAAAACTGTGCAAATGATTTAACATTATTATTTTTATACTTCTTAGAGTCATAACAATTTATAGAATAGTTGGTACTTTATACCCAAAATCCAGTTTCACAAACAGACAACAATCTCTTCCTTTTGTTGTCCCCTCCTCTCAGTAAGCAATGCTTATTGTGTGTTACTCTATAAAAAGTGTTATATTGTATATTCTTAGAAAACACAAAAGAATTAGCAATCATCTCTAGGACTTTCAGGAGTTCATAATCTAACAAGGAAGAAAGGCCAAGAAGACTAGGCACTGTGAGCTAGAAAAAAAATAGAAAGTATTGAAAATAAATAGCTTTAGGAATATATTTTCTTACTTTAACCTGGTTATGACCTGAAAACAAAACAATTCCCCTTGCATTCTTTTGTCAGGGAGTGCTAGAACTTAAAGCCTGACAACTTGTCAGAGACAAATAATAACCTATTGGGTAGCATGGGGATGGTACATTAAGTTTGGTGGATTTTCACTATAGTACTTCAAAGGCCACATAATATATATATGTTGTTATGGCAGAAAACCAGACATAGCTATTGTCAAAGTATAATTACTGCTAACATGTTGCTTGTGATTCTGTCAGGTTTCATACTTTAAATGGCATGGTTCCTTTAATATACAGAGGTAGATTTAACTAGAAACGGCTTTGAAATTAGTTGTCCCTTAGCTCAGGAACAACTATTATCCTAGCTCCTATCCAACTTCATTGAGATTCTGATCCCGGCTACTTTAATTTTCTTTGATCTTGCTCCATTCTAAGTTGACAGCAATCCTTTGTTACTTGACCCCTTAGATCTTTAATTTTGATTGTACAGTCTTCCTTACTCCTCTAGACCTATGATTATGTAGACTTTGGAAGTGCACATAACTCTCATGACTGTCAGTGAGGTGAGAAGTACTCAGAATTCAGTAACTGTAATGGGTCATTTATGATCCATGCCAGTTTGATTCCGGTATTAAAATGATTTGAAGTGATTTTAGAACATATAACAGTTGACAGAAGGAGTTTTTCTTAGCCAAACATGGAAAAGATACACAGCAAGATACATAATTCATTCATTTGAGCACAACTTTCCTGCTTCTAAGTTGGCTAGGCTGGTATGCTGAAGTACAATTTTTAGCCATCAAGAAGCTTCTTCAGTTCAAAACTCCAAGTGGAGTCATGAGAAGTCTGACATATCTGAAAAGTGCCTAAAGAAAAACAACAAAAAGCTGCATCAGTGACAATCCTAAATGAATTCCCCTGAAATAACTGTCCTGAAAATGGTTTCAATACATTAAAAACCAAAAGAGACCAAAAAACCAAGATTAGCCCACAGAGAAGATACTGCTCCTACCAAAGTAGTTCATTGCTATCTTTTGCAAGGATTCTAGGCCAAGTTAACTACTTTCAAACTTTCTTTAATACTTCCTTCAAGACCACCAAACAAATCTCCATTTTTAAAAAATGAGGTTTTCCTTATCTTTTTTAAGTGGTCAAAGAATATGAATGGACATTTCTTTAAATGTATAACCATAATTTCTCCCAGTCTCCCCACTCTGCTTCACAAAGAGGTATCCCATATGAAAAATCATATTTAAAAAAACAAAGAAAAAGAAGAGGAAAATTCATAATAACTAATCTGTTATATAAAAAATCTGAAAATATCAGCAATGTATATAACTCTTATGGTTCTCTCACCTTCTACAAAGAGATAGGGTAGATAAGTTCTCATAGCTCTTCTTTAGAGTCATGCTTATTCTTTGTAATTTTGTTAACGTTCCCCTATTTTGGATAGTCATTCTTTCCATTTACATTATGGTAGTCATATAGATTGCTTTCTTGATTCTACTTTACTCTGCTCCAGTTCATATGCATCTTTGTATTTATCACTTTTTTCACAATTTTTGAGCTTTTTTCCAGTAAATGGGCAACTTCTTTATTTATAATTCATTCCTGTCACACAAAAAAGATTCAACTATATATAAGTATATAAGTATATATCAACTATATATAAGTATAAGAGTATTTTAGTATGTATGGAGACTTTTCCTGCCTTATCAATGACCTACTTGGGGCTAAGCCTACTAAGGAAAACATTGGGTGGCCAGGTATAGTTATTTCCACCAAATTATTTGCCTATCTCCAAATTGTTTTTCAAATTGATTGTACTGGTTCATAGCTACACCAATAGTGTATTCCTCACCTTGTCTTCTCACAACCTTTCCAACACTGATTCTTGCCATCACTTGTCATCTTTTCCAATTTGTAGCATGTGAAGTAAAACTTCTGGGTTGTCTTTTTTGGCATTTCTTTTTGTTAATGATTTAAAACATTTTTGCATGGTTAAAAATAGTTTTCAAATTTTTAAAGAAATGTCCATTCATATTCTTTCACCACTTATTTATAAGGGCATAGCTTTTGGTCATGAAACAAATGTATATATATTTTTTCCATTTGACTGCTTCCCCTCTTCTCCTGAGTACATTAATTTTGTTTGTGCAGAAGCTTTTCAGTTTCATATATTCAAAGTTATCTGTTTTATCCGATGTAATTTGCCTTCATCCCTTGTTTGGTTAAGATTATAACCTTTGTTCATGACTGTGAAAATGATATAATAGGGTTCTTTTCTATTTTTATGCTTTGATCTTTAATATTAAGATCATATATTTACTTATAATATATTATAGAGTATAGTATATAGTACTTGTATAAGCTTAATTCCTCCCAGATTATTTTCTAGATTTTTCAGAATTTTTTGTCAAATAAGGAAATATTTTCTAAGTGATATATGCATTACAGTTTATCATGCTTTAATTTCTGAGTTCTATTGTTTCTGCTTCTCTTTTACCTAAATGATTCCCTTATCAAGCTATTTTTAAACAAATACCAGATGACTTTGATGACTACTTCAATATAATATAGTTTGAAGTGAGAAAATATTGTTCTCCATTAGCTATTACTTGTTTTCATTATATCTTTTAATATTTAAGATCTTTTATTTTTCCACATCAAATTTAGATTCTACAGAGTATTTCATTTTTAAAATTATTAAAATTATAAATTAGTTTTGGTTTTATTGGCATTTTCATTATATTGGTATGACCCAGTCATGGACAGTAATGACCTCCTCTAAGTCATTCTTTCTTTCTTTAAGGAACACTATATAATTGAATCTATATAAGAATTTTGCTTACTTTGATAGATTGATCCCCATATATTTAATAAAATTGGTAGATTTTTTGCAATAAAAATAAAATGCTATTTATTTTTCTTTATTTTTAAAAAATAGATATATTTAAAAATAGATCCATCTTTTAAAAATTTTAAGTTCCAAATCTTCTCTCTTTGCAATTCCTTCCTCACCTATTGAGAAAGCAAAAAATAAGATAAGCTCACTTAGAAAAATGAAATTATGCAAAATAGATTTCAATTATTAGTTAAATTGCAAAAAAAGCAAGAAAAATAAATGGAAAAAGCCTTCAGTTTTCATTCAGAGTTCATCAGTTCTCTCTATGGATGTAGATAGTATTTTTCTTTTTTAATTTAATACTTTATTTTTTCTAGTTACACATATAATAATTTTGCCTTCTTTTTTAAAAATAATTTTGAGTTCCAAATTGTTTCCCACCTTCTCACCCTCCCTCACTGAGGAGACAGGTAATTTGACACGTGCAATCATGCAAAACATATTTTCATATTACTCATTTTATGAAAGAAGACAGATAAAAAAATTCCAAGAAAAATAGTTTTAAACATGAACATACAGACAGTATGCTTTCATTCACATTTAGATTCAATCATTTCTTTATCTGGAGGTGGATAGCATTTTTTTATCATAGGTTCTTCAGAACTGTCCTGTATATTTTTATTGCTCAGAATAGTTGTCATTCACAGTTGATTATTATATGGTATTCCAGTTACTGTGTATAACATTCTCCCAGGTATGCTCATTTCACTGTACTTTGGTTCATATATCTTTCCATATTTTTCTGAAATCATTCTGTTCATCATTTCTCTTATCACAATATTATTCCATCACAATCACATACCACAACTTGTTCAGTTACTCTTAAATTTATAGGTAGCCACACAATTTCTAATTCTTTCCTACGACAAAAAAAAGAACCAATATAAAATTTTTTTGTACAAATAAGGTCTTTTTCCTTTTATAAAAATAATCATTTTGGGGTATATAACTAGTAGTGATATTGCTGAATAAAAGAGTATGCATAATTTCATAGCCCTTTTGGCATAGTTCCAAATTTCTCTTGGAAATTTTTGGATCAATTTATTATTCCACCAACAATTCTTAGTGTTCTTTTTCCATATATCCTCTAACATTTGTAATTTCCCTTTTTTGGCATATTAACCAAGCTTCTACATGTGAGGTGGTACCTCAGAGTTGCTTTAATTTACATTTCTTTAATCATTCGTCACTTAGAGCATTTTTTTTCTTATGACTATGTGTATCTTTGATTTCTTTACTTGAAAACTAACTGTTCATGTCCTTTCTTTATTAAATAAATATGTTGTGTTCTTTTAATGAGTAGTATTTTTTTATTGTGAGTCTTTTGGAATTGTTTTAGATCATTGTATTGATTAGAATAGTTATAGCTTACAGAATTTTTTAAAACTCTTACCCTTCACTTTAGAATCAATACTATGTATTAGTTCTAAGGCAGAAGAGTGGCAAGGGCTAGGCAATGGGAGTCAAGTGACTTGCTCAGGGTCACATAGCTAGGACATGTCTGAGGCCAGATTTGAATCTAGGACCTCCCATTTCTAGGCCTGGCTCTCAATCCACTGGACTACTCAGCTGCCCTTGTGTCTTACACAACTGATCACCATTAAAATATTCCTGTTACTTTGCATGACATTCTTCAAGTTCTGCTCACTTCATTTTGCATCAGTTCATATATCCTCTCAGGTTTTTCTGAAACCATCCTGCTCATTATTTCTTATTTAGCACATTAGCATTCCATCACATATCAATCATATCAATCACAAACTACAACTGGTCCCCCAATTGACAGGGAGTATCAATTCAATGTCCCAGTTTTCTGTCATCAGAAAAACAGTAGCTCTAAATATTTTTTATGTATATGTAATTTTCCTTTTTCTTTGATCTCCTTAGGATACAAAACTAAAAGTAGTATTGTTGAGTCAAAGAGTATACACAGTTTTATATATGGGTATAATTCCAAATTATTTATGTCTCACAACTTCTCCAATAGTGCATGTATACCAAATTTTAAAATATGCTTTCTAGTATTTGTTAGAGAAACACTATTGAATTTTAAAAGTTAATTTTGTAGTTGGCAATATTACTAAATCAAGTACTTGACTCATTTGGTGTCTTTGTTGATTCTCATGAATTATTGTGTTATTAACATTTACTTTTCTTTATTTTTCAAGGGTGTAGATAGAATCCACTCCCCAAGCTCATCCTACCCCACATTCCATTTTGCTTGGAACATTGGGTGATAGAAGGGGATAGTAAGAAAAAGGTGTGGTGTGGGACACGGAGCTCTGGTGCTTCCTGTGCACTCAAGGGCTTTTGTGGGCTTTGGCAGTTTGGCAGGTTTCTGAATTTCAGCTTTCTGATTCAGCTTAGGGTATTTTAGTTATGTGATATTTTCTATCTCTTTCCTACATTTCCTTCTTTTTACTTTATCTCCATTTTGATTAAAACTTAATTGTGAAGGGTTACTAATAGACTCGTGACTTGAGAGTTAATTTTATAGAAAGTGACCACAATCATTTTTTAATTAATATTATACTTAATATTTTACTTTCATTATTACACAAGGTATTTCTCCTATTAGTTGCATAATTTGTAATTTGTTATTAGAGTTTTAAAATTTAATGACTAGATGTCTTAGAATTCATAGCATAGTTTTTTTCTGAAGGCAATCTGCGGATTCTTTAATTTGGCATTTCGTTTTCTATGTATAGAAATTCTAGGGAGTTGAATTGTTTCTTGCATTATTGTGTTCAGGTTCTTTGATTTTTTTCATGTTCCTTTAAAAATCTATAATCCTTAAACCATCTCTCTGAATCTTGTCTTCAGATCAATGTTTGCTTATGTTGAGAGTGCATTTTATTTTGATATCATGGCTTTTTATTTCTCTTCTTCCAGATTGTTATAATTAAAATTCTCTGAGGACTGAATCTTAATTGTATAATTATTTACTAAATAGTAAAAATTGAGCCAGAGAAACTGAGAAAGAACCTCATAGTATTCGACTAGCTAATTGGAAGAGAGTGAGAGAGAGCAGCCAGCTCTTCTAGCTGCTTGGTACACTTGGAGCAGAACAAGCCAAGAGCCAGACCACATGCCTCTTAAGTCTATGGTTCCAGGAAAAAAGAGGCTGCCTTTCTGTCCCATGTATTAATGTCCCTTTCTTCAGTCTCTGTATGGAAGATTCTCACCAATGAGAAAAGGAGAATGGCATGGTGGAGAGATATTCTAAGGGTGAGAAGGTGGCTATGTCATAATAAGGTAGAGAGAAAAAAAACTTGTAATAAGAATAATTTTTTAATGTAAAAGTAGATTGCTGGGCTCAGGTTGTGAAGTATCTTTTTTTTAACCATTACCTTATGTCTTAGAATTAATATTGAGTATCAGTCCCAAGGCAGAAGAGTAGTAAGGATTAGGCAAATGGGGTTAAGTGGCTTGCCCATGGTCACACAGTTAGTAAGTGTCTGAGCTTAGATTTGAGCCTAGGACCTCCTATCTCCAGGCCTGGATCTCTATCCATTGAGACACCTAGCTACACCTGTGAAGTATCTTAAAAGAGATTATATTTTATACTGGAGATAATGCAGAGACATTAGTGTCTATTGAATATGAAAATGATTTATATACTTTGAAGAAATATTTGTGGCAGCTGTGATGAATTGGAAAAAAGAAAGACTTGAATCAGAAAGACCAGTTAGTAGGTTTTTTCTATATTCTAGGTGGAAAATAACAAGGATATTAATTGAGTATGATGGTTATATAGACTAGAGACAATCATGTGAGTATTGGAATTATTGTGGAGGTAGAAACAATAATATTTATCGATGCTTCTCTGCTTCAGAAAGGAACAAAAGTCAAATGTACAACTCGGTCATCTAGGTACCCACAACATAGCCACATGGGTTCTTCATAAATTTATGTTATTTAATGTCAGCTGAGGCCCTTATTTATGTAAGACAATCCTTTTATTTTCCATTAACTTATTTTCTCAACCATTCTTCTGAGTCCATTATAAAACATTTTCCCCTCTTTCCTCCATCCTCCAACCTTTCCTACCTAACTATTTCTCAGTTAAGGACCTTGTCTCATACTTTACTGAGAAATAGGGAACATTCAGAATGAAGCATTGTTCTTTCAAGTGCTGCCTTGAACTAAAGAGTTTCAACAGAATCCACACAGAACAGTTCTTAATGGCCTTAATGTTACGTAAAGACTCACAAATAGTCCATTTTGCACAGTACTTGGACAATCTTTTGCCCATTTTCTATATCTCAGAACCTCTTGACTTCATCACCCATGATTTTCTCTTTTGCTTCAGGCTCTGATGAATAGAATGCCATTCTCTTTGCTTTACTCTTAATTTTGTGTTCTCCAGCAGAGAAGACCAGATTGTCTTCTCAATCACCTCTACTTTTCCTAATCTTCAGTTTCTTGCTATGTATGAATTCATTTACAATTGCCTACAAACACAGCACAGATGCCCTCTTCTTCCTCCACCCCCCCAAAGAATACTCATATGGGACTTTAACGTCCCCTTAAGATATACTGCTATATCCCTCCTCTCTTTAATAACAATGTGCCTAAAACAAAACAAACAAAAAAAACTGACTACACTCATCAATTCCCCTTCTTCCCCAGTCATTTACTTGGTAGATCTTTGTATATTGGCTTCCTAAATCATGATTTAATTAAAATTGTTCTTTTGAAAGTTATAATGATTTCTCCACTGTAAATCTGATCAAGTCCACAAGCATTTATGAAGTACTTACTACGGGCCAGGCACTATGCTAAACCTTGAAAATACAAATAAAAGTCTACATAAAAACAGCCTCTATTCTAAAGGAGCTTAAATTCTACTGGAAAAAAGTAGCATATAAAGAGATGAAAAACATGAGTGTGGGTGCCCTCAAAGAAGCATGGTAGAGAAAAAAGTCTGAAGTCTGAAGTCAGAAGGAGGATCCAAATCCAAGGAATGAAAGTAGTGAATATGAACTGATGAGGCCCTTCTTTGGGACAGCCAGATGACTCAGAGGATAGAGCACTTGATCTGGACTCAGGTAGATCTGAGCTCAAATTCTGCTCCACAGATCCTTACTAGCTATGTGATGCAAGGCAAATCACTTAACTTCTTGTTTGTACTAATCCACTAGAGAAAGAAATGGCAAACCACTCCAGTATCTTCGCCAAGAAAACCCTTTGTTAGTATGGCCTATGAGGTCATGAAGAGTCAGACAAAACTGGACAACAGGGCCCTTCCTTAAAATGGCCTTTTTTTGTCATAGCTTTTTCTCAGTCATAATACTTCTCAATCTCTTTATCAGTTAACACTATTGACTATCTTCTCATATTTCATTTTCTTTCCTCTTTGAGGTTTCATGGCACTGCTCTCTTCATTTTTCTCCAACTTGAATGATTACTTTTCTGTCTCCATTATTGGTTTATTTCTCATATCATGTCCCCCTAACTCTAAATGTACCCTAAAGCTCTGTCCTTGAATTTATTCTATTTTCTTTCTATAATCTTTCACCTTATAACCTCATTTTCTATCATAGATTTATCTTCTCTCTATAGATAATTTCCAAATCTAACTATCCAGCTTTAATTTTCCTTCTGAGGTCAAGTCACAGATTTTCATTAATTCAATTTTCTTTTTCAGTTTAAATGTCTTATAAATATCTCAAACATTTCATGCCCCAAACTGAATGCATTTTCCTCTCCAAATCTACCTCCCTTCTAAACTTCCTATTTCTGCCAGGGTGAAAATCATCTTTCCTGTTACCCTGGTTTTAAACCTTGAAATTATTCTTGTCTACTTATTCTCCCTTACTCCATATATCCAATCAGTTTCCAAACCTCACTATTAATTTGCTAAAAGATATAATTCACTACATTTAAGCTAAAGTGATTACCAGTAACGTACTACAGATTATTAACTCGATAATTAAACTTAAGTTTTTTATTAGTTTAGGCAGTTGAAAAAAGATGAAAAAATAATGTTGTTTTAATTTGACTCTCATTGTCACTTTCAATTTTCAGGCTGTTTTGTTTCAATATGGCAAAAATTATTTCATTAAGCAATCATTTGTAAGGTCTCATTCCCAGAGGATCTAATTTGGAAAAATTGGAAAATAATTATGCAATTTCAAGCATCATCATCATCTGAAAAAAGTGAATAAGGAATGAAAGATAATAGGAAGTAGAAACCATTATGTACAACTCTTCTTCCTCTCCAGTGTTAAGTAGAGAGGAGTAACAGAATAATGAAATCTTTATACAGTTTTTTTAACTTAGTTTCAAAACAAATAAAAACTTTTCTTGTATTTTTTTAAATTCCAAAGCAACCATATATATCTAGCTTAAGGCATTTGTGTTAGACTTTTGTCTAGAGTAAGAAACTGTTATAGCAGGAAGAACTATACCTTCTTTTTTAAGCTGTTCAATATCATATGGGACTTATGGGATTGGGAAATGATTCATAGAGGGAATAGAAAGACTAGATTCTGATATCTTCCACTGGCAAAGAAGTTGCCCAAAAAGTCACACTAACATTTCTGCCACACAAAGTATAGCATACAAAGAACACCATCTGGGCTTTTGGGCCTCAGCCTCTTATTTGATCTTCTGTGGCTGAAAAAGAGCAGTAGCTAGAAGTTGAAAGGCATATAGATCAGCAGCCTTAACAGCAGGCCCTAACTGGTGACTGTGGCAGGTACAGAAATTCTTGGGCAAATGGGAATGATCCAGGCTTTTTTGAAAGGTTATCTCCATACAGAGTCTGCTGAGACTGTTAAACTACTTTGAAGTCTTGTTCTCTATCAGAGTAGTAGGATGAGAGAGTTCCCTCAACATTCCTTTATCTCTGAGATGGGAGCAAATGACTCTTCCTTCTCCATATTTTCTTAGGAATCTTGATTTAGGGAAACATCTTGGCTTCAGGAAAGATCTGGGAACATAGGAAAGAGGATATATCTAATAGCAACTCTATCTGTGCAGGTGGAAGGGACTATTTTCTTTTCTGCTTTAATTAGATGTCATTAAAGCAAAAGCAAATTTCTATATTGTATGTATGCATCAATGCAGGTACAGAGGGAAGAGAAATGAGAGGGAATAAATTATTCTAGATAAGAGAAAGTCAAAATATAAATATATTAATTATTATGGTGTTATATATTTCATTTCATCTTCTAGACCAGTACTCAAAAAGCAAAGGTTATACTTTACTTTGCAAATTCAAAAATGAATTTACCACCATAAGATGGAAACAATTCTGGTCAGCACAGGCTATAAAGTTGGATGAAATCTGAGTGTCCCTAAGTGACCTGATAAGATATTTCATCCTCCTTCAAAAAAAGCTAGCCTTGAACACATGTAGTAGACAGTGGCAAACAATGCTACTAGAATTCTTGGAGGCTAACTCAAATACAAACTGTTAAGTTAAACTTCTTAACTGGATTTTTGCTTGTGCTTCAGTAAATTTAAGCTCAGGTCTTTAAATATCATTGTCACATGTCTATCTGTAGCATATGAGGATTTGGCCTTGGATTTTTAAAAAATTGCTAAGTTATTAGTGGAAGGATATTTTTTTTAGCTAAACACTTTTGACTCTCCCAAGACAGTGAAAAGAGTCTTTGATCAGGAGTCAGAGGACCTGAGATCAATTCCTGTCTCTCTTATTTTAACTTTTCTGTGCCTCAGTTTCCTCATCTGTAGAATAAGGGGCTGTGTTGAACTAGCTGTCCTCTAAAGTCTCTTTGAATTATAAACTTCTGATGTAATGATTTAGCTAAAACTAGTGTTCCTTCTAGCTCCTATTTTGAATTTCCCACCAGATTTTAATTTTGAAATTTTAGGTATGGGTTCATAAGGTTAATAACCTTATGAACACTTGATACTTGATTCATGTGTGTGTATATATATATATATATATATATATATATATATATAT
>NC_058132.1:274468205-274512265 GCF_016433145.1 Gracilinanus agilis | reverse complement strand
TATATATATATATATATATATATATATATATATATATATATATATTCCTTGGATCAAAAGATGCCTTATGGCATGAAGGTCCTGGGGAAATTTCTCAGCAATTTTTTTTCAATCTTTTGTCTCAGAAAAATATCTAGTACCAACCCCACAAAAGAAAATATATATGGAGCCCTTCAGTATACTGAAATTGACAATATCACCCAAGGAGCTTTATTCAAAGAAAAAAACAAAACATTTATTTTGAATAAGTAAATAACCTTACAGATATATGTAAGTTCCTTTACAAAGTTACTCATAGTTTTGAACACCTATGGTAAACATTCTTTTTTACTTGAAGCCCTATGATGGTATTGAAAGATATGCAGAGAGAGGCAGAGACAGACAGACAGAGACAGAGACAGAGAGTAGAATACACTGACAGCATTTATCATTCTGTAGACCTGACAGTTGATCTATCAACCTCTTCTTATTGTGTATCCTCTCTATGAAAAATAAGGATATAATCCTCCAATGGCCTTTTCATTTTCCTTTCTATTCCCATTCTCCCCCAGTGTCTTTTCTTCCATGACCTACACATATCAGACCTATCCACTTTTAATGAATGTTATAAGATTCATTTTATTTTTCTGAGTTACTCAAATTGGAGAGAGGGAAAGAAATAATGTCCTAGCACTCAATATTCAAAACTATATCTATATCTATATCTACATATTCCTTTCTCTCTCTCTCTCTCTCTCTATATATATATATATACATACATAATGTATATATGCACACATGCATATTCACATATAATTTAGTTATATATGTATATATATTTTAGAATGTATATTAAAATTTATATGATTCTTGCTCTCAAGTAACTAATGATTTAAATCTCTGATTTGTGTATTTATGAGCACAACATAATATGACCTGAAGTTTTATAAAATTCCATTTTAGAATTATTAAGTAAATTTATATGGTTAACATTCTAATTTGGACTATAAACTACCTAAAGGGAAGGGACACTACCTTTGTTTCCCTTTAGATATTGATGAAGCCCCTAAAACATTTTTCATAATGATGACCTTGGAGTTAGGGTTTCTGCATCAAGGAAAGTGGTGTAGTGAACAAACTGAGGAAACTGGTATACTTTCATTTATTTTTCAGAAAAAGAATACCCTAAACTTATTCCAATCATGAGGACTGTCTAAATTTCCAACTTAGCTTACAATGAAATTCATGAACTGCACTATCAGCATATGAGACAGCTGACACATTGGACATAGAGCCAATTGAATGAATACTAATCCTAGCGCTGTAATACTGTTGGTACCAAAAGACAAGTGATGGAAGCTGAAATATCAAGCAGGAAAGTTGTTGCATCATACAATGTCACTTTTCCCTGGTGAAAATATATAAATACAAAATGAGGTATATAAATAAAAATGATTGACAATGTCCTTGTCTAAAATCTGTTGGGGTTGGGGTATAAAAAAAACTTAACATTTGGGAAGTACAAAAGTCAATAGCTTTAGATGATAACAACCTTGACAGAAAACCAGAGGAAAAAAAAACGGAAGATACTGCAAAAGTCAATTGTTATATAATCTCTTTACATGAGGAATGTTTTAGGAAATTGGAGAGGGTAGCATTGAACCTGAGTGTGTTGATTGACAGTAGGAGGCTTAGTACTATATGATCTGTCACAGTGATCAGTTGACAATTATACAATTAATCTTCTGGCCAGAAATGATAAGACTGATCAGCTACATAACACAAATGGAAGTTACCTTTGGGACTGCTGGAAGTCATCTGTAATTTTCAAAGGAATTATCCAGAGAAAAGAAAAGAAAAGAAAAGAAAAAGAAAATGAGGGGAGAGAGAAGACACAAAGACAATTCTATAATAGAATTATTGGGAGTAATACACTTGGGTATCATCCAAGGAGCACTAGGCCTCTGAGGATATGGCTAATCACAAGCTAGTGTCAATCAATTCTATTAAGTTATGGATTACCGTAGCCATAACCCTGGACCTCAAAATTCCTCAAATATATGCTTGAGTTCTTTAGTAGTTCAGGCATGACCTATGGTGGAGAAAGACAACATAATTTTTCTAAAGAGGAATGATGCCTGAGTTATATTATGGAGAATGGAACAAAGTTTGAGAAAAGGTAGAATAGTGAGCATAATTAATTTAGATTTCTGTAAAGGGTTTTGAAAAAATAAAGAGAAAAGATTTTTGAAAAAAATCATTGATGAATCAGATGGAATAATGAAATGAAGTAAATTTTTTATGGGCAGCTATGTGGTGTAATGGATATATATTGCCAGGTCTGGTGTCAAGAAGACCTGAGTTTAAATCCAGTCTCATACACTTACTAACTATGTGTCACTTCGCTTTGTTAACCTACAATGAGCTGGAGAAGGAAATACCAAACCACTCTAGTGCTAAGAAATCCAAAATCGTGTCACAAAGAGTCAGACAGAACTGAAATAACTAAATAACAATGAAAATTTTATGCTTCTTACTACTTAAGTGATTTGGAAAACTCACACTCAGTTTTCTTGTCCATTAAGGGAAAGGTTGGATTCAAAGACCTCAAATATCCTTCTAGCTCTAAATTTAATTAGTTTTGAATTGTGGGAATAGTAGCACAAAAACTATGAAAGATTGGCATACATTCCACCAAAAAATGAGTGAACTAAAAAATAATTTTATTTCTAATCACTATCTGAAGGAGAAATTTCAGTTAAGGTCAATTCAACTCAATTAATTTTAGTTCAGGTCATTTCAATCCAATATGCTTCAGTCCAATTCTACAAACATTTGTAAGTACCTACTGGGTGCAAGAAATTGGGGATAAATGAAAAAAAACCAATATATTACCTGTTTTTCAAGAGTTCACATTCTACTAGGGAAATTCTAGGACTCTAAGGCATCTTAGAATTGCCTTACTTGCATGGGAGCCTTCTGGTTTAGCTATCATGATAGCTCCAAGACTTCTTAGTTTCAGTTAATAAGAGGATTAAGATGATTGGTAAATTTGGAATAACAACTATTTGTAACAAGCATGTAGTCACTAAGAAACAACATCATTTAATAAAAAATTAGGCACCTTGTGTGATTGCAATGCTATTCCTATTTGTTATTTATTCTTAGTCTATAAATTCTAGTCAGGAGGATAAAGGAGAATCTTAACTTAAATGTACCATGAGCCACTATAAAAAATAAGACAAAACCCACCAAGGACGATATTGGATATGATCAGGTAAAAACATCATGTGACATTTTCCCCCATACTAGCTTCATTTAAGAATTTTTCTAAGGGATGTATGAAATCTGTCAAAGATACAACATAATCTCCAGTTACAACCTAATATAATTTTTGCATATCTACATACTTCCTGGGCAGTTGTTTTACATATCTTGGATATTTGGACAAGACTTGGAAATCAAAGTCTTGATTTCTTTCTTCCTAAAGGGTTCACTGGTGTGAGAAATCAGAGCACCTTTTGGAGGGCAAAGAATCCCTAGAGACTACCATATCTTTTACTTTAACCACTGAAAAACTATTTTTTTTGGTTTTTTCTTTTCCCCCAGAGAGCACAGTGTCATTTGCAGTTATATAACAAACTGTTTGGAAGGTAAAATGAACTATTTTCTTGGGTTCTTATATCTTTCTGTAAGTCAAGTAATTTTTTATGCATTTCAGTCCCCTGCAGGTAAATTTATTCCATAGCAGGTTATAGAAACACAGGAATAAGTTGGGAAATAACAAAGTTAAGTATCTACTATTCCACCAGCATATGTATTCAACTAATCTTGGGCCAACACACTTGGGATTTGAGTTAAATGTCTTGCTTGTTCTTTTCATGCATCTTATGAGGAGGTAGAGGACCTAACAGATCACTGGACAGCTTACCCTTAGCTACCACAGATTTTACCTCTTCCTGAAGCTGCTGATTCTCATTCCCTAAGAAATGAAATTTGACAGGGAAAAGTGATGGAAAATTAAGAGAAAAAAGACTGAGGGGAAAGAAATAGTGAAAATTTCTGGGAGAGGTTCTCTTAAATGGAGATTAGAAAGCATTGGATTTTAAGATGAAAAGAGAAAGTGCCACACTTAAGTGGAACAGGGAATGCCATGGGTGAAGGACACCAGCAAGATACCTTGTGAGGGAAATTGAAAAGAAAGCCCTTTGAGTACTGCTAAGAAATGGAAATTTAAAGATCATGAACATAGATTCTATGCTATATGAGGGTCATTTGAAGGAGCTGCTTTGCCTAGAGAAGAGAAGACTCAGGAGAGACATGATAACTGTTATGTAGTAGATTAGACTTGTTCAATTTTGACCCAAATAATAGGAATTGGAAAGAGGCAGATTTAGGTTTGTGGCTGGGGAGAAGTTATTTGTGATATCCAAAAGAAGAATGAGCTATCTCAAACACTGGTTGATTCTTCCTCCTTGAAATTCTTGTAGCAGGAACTGAATGGTTACTTGACAAGTGGGGATTCATTTTCAGGTTACATTAGACTGCTATTAAGACCTTCTAACTCTCAAATTTTATGATTTATTACAGTTGTTTCTCCACATATGGTTTATACTGGCTAATTAGGGATAAACCTATACCAACCTAGAAACTCTTACTATTTATTGGTAGGGTAGTAATTTTGAGAAGGACTACAGAAGGTGTAGACTCATTTGCAACTCAAGGAAAAATGTGTTTAAGATATACCTAGGCAGCAAAGTACTTGCTTTTTTTGAAAGAGCTTATCCTTTAATTATTTTGATGAAGTTTCTTCATTAATTTCTTAAAGACCCCACTCTTTATAACTCCCCCTTTCTCCAACTGTTTCATTAATTTTACATGTGCCTTCTCCTTATCATCTCCATTTCTCTTTCTTATAGTCTTTACCTGTAAAAATTACCAAGCATTCGATTATTCAAGAAAAACTTGCTGGGGCAGAGGTGGCTCAGTAGGTAGAGAACCAGCCCTGTATACAAGAGGGCCTGGATTCAAAACTGGTCTCAAATACTTCCTGGCTTTCTGACCCAAGGCAAGTAATTTAATCCCATTTGCCTAATCCTTACTTCCCTTCTGCCTTGGGCCTGATATTAGTATTGATTCTAAGATAGAAGATAAGGTGTTTTTTTTTTTAAAGGCTTAATAAGCTGCATTTAGGTGGATGCAGAAATAGTTGATTGAGTAGACCCCAAAGGGAAGTCACTTCCTAATAAAATATCAATTAAATTCAATAAGCATTTACTCAGGACCTACTGTATGTCAGGTTCAGTTCTTGGTGATGGGAATGCAAAAGTGAATGCAAAAATCAAGAACAAAATAATACCTCCTCTTTCAGGTCTCAGTTAAATTCCAGCCTTCTCAAAGAAGTCTTTCCCAAATCCCCTTAGTAGTACCTATTTTTTGTTGATTAACTCCTACCTATCCTGTCTTTCTGGAGAAGGAAAATGTAAACTTATCCATTATCTTTGTCCAGAAACTCCCATTGACAGTAACAGCATATGCAAGCTGTCCATATTCTCTCATAAATTCTATGTCTATGAGTTCTTGAGAAGGAGAGTACATATAAATGATGATGTTCTGTTTGGTTTTTGTCTAGTTTAATTATAAACTTCAGACAGACTGAAATTTGCTGGTCTAATTCTGGAAAGTTTGTGGTTTCATAAAGTATCATATTCATCAAGTACCATTACCATTGTGAAAAGGGAATAAACAATCCCTTTTTTTTTTAAACTTAATCAATCAAGGACTGGGAATTCCCCTCCCTTTTAACTTAATCAGTCAGGAACTTGAAGATCCTTTGTCATTAATAGAAAGAAAGTTCACACCCTCAGAGACAAGGAAATTGATTCCACAGGCATTGGCCAGGGGAGTAGTGTCAGACAAATTAAGAAACTATGATTGGTTCCTGAGGTGTGACATGGGAGAGCCAATGGGTAAAGAAAAATTTTTATATGGTGAGACCCAGCCCCTTATAAAGGTGGGTCATTCTAATTTGTCCTCTTGCTCTGGAGGCACTCAGATTTGGACTATGAAACTGCTGAAGGAGCTTTCTCTTGCATTGGTGTCCCTTGCTGAAGGGACTCTTGGACTCGGATTCAGATTCCTGCATTGGTGACTCAGGGGACTCTTTTTGGACTTAATTTATTTTTATTTTTTAGAAAAATTTTCCATGGTTACATGATTCATGTTCTTACTTTCGCCTTCACCCACCCTTAACCCCCACCCCCCACACCCGGATGTGCAATTCCACTGGTATTAACATGTGTAAATGGGACTCTTGCTAAAGAGACTCCCACACTCTTCTGACTGGAGATTTAAACCTGAAGGCGGCTTTGTAGGAGACAAATTTCATTTTGTTGGAGCAGACTCTAGGGTGGTAGACTAGGCAATTCTCTACCTCCTTCCTACACTTCCCTCTTTTTACTATCTCTACTTTGATTAAACTAAATTTTAAAGCTAACATCCTCATAATTTTAATTTTAATTGTTATAATTGGCAACCACCCTTTTTAACTCTTACATCAGAAAGAATATGCCTAAATCTCTTGATGAATGAAGGGCTCTTGGTGAGTAGGAGATATGAGATGTGTTAAGAGACAAAGGTTCACAGGTGGTAATTATGGTTTCCCACTTTCGTTTATTTATTCACTAATATTTCTTGAGTAATTCCTATATGCAAGACTCTATAGGGGAATACAATGAAATATAAAATTCAATCTATGGCTTTGGAAGTTATTGTTGTTGGCACCCTTTATTTATTTCAAAATTGGATCATCATGTTGTAGAGTCATTGGTTTCTTCAGTACCTTCTTTTTTCATTTCAATTCATGGTAAGATGGCGGTGTAGACGGAGAAAATCTTAAAACCTCCGCACCCTTACATACTAAGATAGAAAACCATGTGCTTCGAGAAGAAAAAGGATCAAATCTAATAATGGGACAGAGCAGGGGGAACCCTACTGCAACACAACTAAAAAGGTATGCCAAGAAAAAGGCTTCAATACTTGAACTATCAGGACTGAGGGTATAGAAGGGGAATCCCAGGATCCCAGGATGCCTCCCCCACATGCTGTGTGAGTCTCCAGCGGCCAGGAAATCTCAGGACCAGTGGGTGCACTGGTCAGGAGAGAGGACCTTGCTGGCAAAGGACTCAGGGAGTCAAACACAGGCACTGGAGAGGTGACTGGAGGAGAAAACCAGAGAAATACAGCAAAAATGCCCAGATGGTGGCTTAGAGAGAGCCAAACCCCAGAGCAGAGAGAGCTTGGCTTCCTCATACCGAGACAGAGAACTCAGGGCTTCAAGAAGAAAGAAAACCAGATAAAACACAGCAGATAGCGCAGGGGGACCCCACTGCTGGAGAGCTCAGTTCTGAGAAAATGCTCCTTCTAGTCATCCCACCTTTTTTTTTTTGTTTGTTTGTTTTTCCCTCCCCTAGAGGTTTTGAGGTTTTAGCCTCAGGGCAGATTAATCCAATCAATACAGGATTAATCCCAACAATTAGACAGACAGAGACGTCTTCCAAGGGCAGAGAAAGTAACCACAAACCTTTGCCCCTGGGGGAAGATCTTTCATCAAAGATCATTAAATACATCTGCTCAAACTAGCAGAACAAGTAAGGGAAAAAAACATGAGTAAGCTACAGAAAAAGAGAAAAGAAATGACAATTGACAGCTTCTTTCAAGGAAGTGAAAAGGGAGCAAATGAAACAGAAATAGAAGAAGATGAAGTAGTTCCAGCGAACTGGACACAGGCTTTGGAAGATCTCAAAATTCAATTAACTCAAGAATTTAAAAATCAATTAAGTCAAGAACTTCAGGAACTCAATTCACAAAGAAACTGAAAGTACATAGTCCTCCAGCTTTCAGTGTTCTTCCAAATTAGTAAGGAAAAATAAATTACTAAGGAGCTCTTAGAGTATTTATGGTAAGTAAAAAATCTGGAATTTAAAAGAGGTTTGTATCAACTTCAAATGTTACTTTAGAATCTAAAAAGTGGCTGATTCCATCATATGGAAAGAATAATAAGAGACAGTTGTCTTGTCTACTAATAATCATTAATTAATAGTTGATGATGAGTATCCATTTAGGTCACTCACTAAAAATATTGGGCTATATAAAAGATGTCCTAGGTTCATTAAAAGTCTGCCAAAGTATCCATTACTTCAGTGTAGGTTTCCTCCACAAGTGCTTAGCACATAGAATTTCTTACTTTGTCAATCATCACACTGTTCATTTCATAATTTAGCAAAGAGAATATTTGTGGTTACTAAGCCACTTATTGCAATCAATTTTAACTGGCTTGATAAATAGTCTATATTGGTTATTATCTAATGGGTAAACATAGTCTTGCCAAGTCTGACACCCAGAGATTTTATGGTTTTTTATTTATACATTTAAATAATTATTTTACTATATTTAATATTGAATTCTGAACCATTAAATCTGAGTAGCCCCCACCATGACTTTAGAGTTAGGCCTGTAGGCTTGTCTATACCGTTTAAAGAACAACTTTTCATCATAATGCAATGGAAGTTTAAATAAAACTACTTTGAATTTTTGAAGTTTCAGTTTTTGAAAACTATACATCTCTATCATTGTAGCTTATGATTATATGCTTTAGAATCTTTAAAGACCTCAGATTACCATTTCTAACTGACTTTCTTTCATATCAAAAAATATGCCCCCCGTGGCTCTTCAACAGTGTAGCACTGTAGAGAAAACCCTGAGCTTAGAGTCAGGATTACATGATTTAAAACCCAGCCTCATACACTTACTGGCTTTGTTATCCTAAGTAATTCTCTTAATTTGTGTTTATTCAGTTCCATATTTGTAAAATGAGGATAATGTAATAACATGTCCTTCCCAGTGTTGTTGAGAGAATAATTGTAAAGTACTCAGCAAAATGTCCCACACATAGCAAGTGTTCTATAAATGCTACTTAAAATTATTATTAAATATAAAAATCTTCCTGGAATTCAAAGACCTTCAAAACCTCTCCCTTATCCCACCATCCATATACAAGTCTTCTTATACTTTACACCTCACCATGCTCACTTTGATTCAATAACACTAGCCTTGCTCTTTTGTGAACAAGACATTCCATCTAGGCTGCTGACATTTCCTGTGGCTGAAATGTTCTTCCTCCTCATGTCCACATCGTAGTTTCCCTATATTTATTCAGGTCCCAGCCAAAATTTCACCTTCTGCATTCCCTCTTAATCCTAGGGTCTTCTCCCACTTATTTCTTATTTATCCTATATATACCTTGCTTGTATGTATTTCTTTGCTTGTTCTCTCCATTAGACTGTAAGTTCTCTGAGGGCAAGGACTCTCTTTTGTCCAATTTTTTAATAATCCCAAATCTTAGCATAGTACCTGGCACATCACTGGAACTTAATAAAATGATCAAATGACTAATAAAAAATGTCTAACTCTTCTAATCACTTAAATAAAATACCAGGGATTTGCTTTTTCATTGTTTAGGATATTTTCATACCAGTAAGTATGACCCTTTTCAGTATGCCAGGAGCCTTAAATTCTTCATTGCCTTTCAAATTAACATGTTAATTGAATGACCAACTAAAACAATAACAAAACTATGTTGAAGCTTGGCAAACTTTTTCAAAGTGCTAGGAGATCCCAAGTGTGGAAATTATCATAAGCATTTGCTTTCATGGATAATCATTTAACAGATCAGGAACATTTATTTTTGTTGCATAACAGCAATGCATATCTGTGCATTTTTATGCATATATATACACATATATTGTTATGAGGAAGAGTATAGATGACAGCTTGAAGAAATCTTGGACTTCGTGGACATTTCATAATGGAATGAAGCTAGGGTTTGAAGAGAGAGTGTGGTTTTGATCAAGCTAAAGGAAGGTAGGAGGTCTTGGCTGTGTGGTCCATCTTTGCTAAGTATCCAAGGAGCTGACAGAGTGGGATTTCACTGTAAAGAAGATACCTTCAATTAACTATCGTGGCCTAGGTAGAGGGAAGGTCTTGGTTATCTGCTGGTGGACAGCAGATTTATTTACCTTACTCCCTAGAGCATTTGTGGATTAACTGGCTGTGTATAGGACTTTTTTCTCTTTCCTGTGACATCTGTGATCATCTTGGAGCACCATGGACCAGTGTAGTGATAATCCCACCTCTCCAGCCCTCTCTTATTTTAGTTAGAGATTTAGTTTAGTTTACAACTTAGTTTAGTTAAGTCATTTGGTTTATTACATAGTGTAGCAAACCCTTCTCTTCCACTTCACTTACTTATATCAATAAACCCAATTTATTTGTACCTCCTGACTCCTCTAAGCCATAAAGAACCCACATCTAGAAGTTACCTACATAACTGGTTTTCCCTGGCTGATAGATTGTCAGTTAACTGACCAACTGTCATTCCCCAAACCTCACATCCCTATTTGCTTTCCCTGTGTTTCTCTTGTCAGTCCTTCCCTTTGTGAGGTGTGGGAGTGTCCCCAGTTTGTCTGGAACCCAGTTATTTCCCTTTACCCTGTATTTTCTTTTTCAGTTTGGCACCAGTAACAGAGGGTGGCTAAGTCAAGAAGATGGGAAGTTAACTCTCTGAGAGTTACACACAGACTGGATGTCACAAGGAAGTGAATATTCCCTGAGGGGTTATAGCCATTGGCTGTGGACTGAAAGTTCCAAGGGAGTGGTGAACCACTCAGAATTGACATACTATTATGGGGAAAACCAGGGGAGTTAACTTAAATGTTATTTGTGGCCTCAGTGGGGTGGATAGGAGACAGGAAGGAACATTGGTTAAGACTTTACAAGCCAGGGAACCAGGTTTAACTATAAGGGGAATGACTGTTGAAAGAAATGGCAGTTAAGCCTGACCAACTGTCACTCTGCCCCACACAGCCTGGAATAACTTCTGAGTATTGAATACACACAATGAGGACTTTAAAGTACTAGAAACACTCAGGGAAACAGTTTAATTATAATCTGAGGGAATAGGAAAGAGGTTTAGGTTAGGTTGACTAACTACCCAGGACTGGAGTCAAAAGGGGTAAGATCCTTAGCCAACCTGGCTTCTTCCAGATTTTGACGGCTTGGCTAAGGATCAGAGGAAGAGGGCTTGAATTCGGGGTCTCACAACTGTTCCAGATGTTATCAGGATACCAGGAACCAACTCCTCCACAGCCGATGATCCAAAGAAACCAGGTAAGGAGAGATGTCTGCAAACTGCAGATCACAGGCCACTTCCTTACTCAGAGATGACTTGCAGGATTGATTTCTTCTGCCTTTTTAAACTTTACCACTCACCAAGATCCCAGGTCAAAAGGGACTGCAGATTGCACTTCTGCTCTGAACCCCTCACCACACAGCACTGTCTGTTACTCAGCTCTCTCCTCCTACCCCTTGCATTCTATTCAGAATGTCCATGACTTCCAGCAAAGACTTTCTCTAACATGCTTACACAAATCTACTTTTAAACTTTTAAAGCCTATACCTATTACAATACTTCCTGACCACACTTATTCATAAAATCTCTGAGTGCAGCCAATTTACTACCAAGGCTTAAAAAGCCCCAAAGAAAGGGTTTTTCACCATTTTTTTTGCTTTTTGCTCTTTGTGTAATCCTGTTTTGTTGTAAGTTGGTTTTATTATAGGAATATTGTTGTATCTGTATTAGATATTAGTCTTTAGTCTTTCCACTGTAGCTTATTACTAGTATAATAACACCATTAGTGGAACTCCAATATTAGTAACAACTATTATGGAGGAAATAGTGGATCTGTGTTTACTATATGTGGAGGATGTTTTACTTCATTCCTTATCTGGTGTTTGTTGGTATACATGAATATGTTAAGTTGTTGTTAGATTTTAAAACAATAAGACCTATATGGGAAATAACTTTACTAGATATGGTTACACATACACCAGTGCTACTCTTAAGTAGTTACTTGATGTATAGAATGAGATGGTTGTTGAAGTGTATGTTGTATACTATTAAGGTGATAATTAACTGGTGGTGTAAGGAACCAGAAATCAAATTGATGATGAGATTGTTACAAATAAAAATGGATAATATGGAAATGTATATAAAACAAAATAGATTTCCAGACACTGGCTTTGGTTGTGCATAGTATTCAAATGACACAAAGATAGATAATGCTATTAAGGTTTCTGAGGACACTAGGGCAGAGAAAGAACTAAAAGCCCAGAGTAATAGTGATATCCCAATTAATCTTTTTCTGCTTCAATATCTTCCACTTGTATGAGAACATGGTATAGTCCATGTGAAACAGCATACCTGTTTCAGGGCAGAGGATGTGGAGGCAATCAAAGGACAAGTACCCAAATTCTGTGATTACCTTGGGAAATTTATAAAAATATTATGGTCATTTATTAAGACCTATGACCTGGATTTTTCAGATTTTTTGTTTATTCTAGGAGAGTTGCCAGACATGACCAGCAAAAGTTCATTGAGGAGATTAGGAATACTTAGGGTCTAACACTATGGTCTGAGAATTGGGAAGAACTGGATTTTAGTTCAGTGCCAATCTACTGAAAGTTAAAGGGGTCAAGGAAATCATTTTTAAAGGTTTTAGAAAATAACTGAAGATGCCCAAATGCATGCTCTAAGTTTGAAAAGGTCAGGTAGATGTTTCAAGAGAAACCTGCTACATTCCTTGACCAAATTATTGAGGCAGTAGAAGTTTATTTAGGCCTGAATATGTTAGAGGATACCACCAAAGAACATGTCAAATGCCCTTTTTGCTAAGAATACTGTTCCCCATGTATGGAAATTTTTCAGGGAAAATTGTTCTGACTGGGAACTCTTTAGCTTGGAGGAACTTAAACAAAAGGCTACATATGTCTTTTTCTCAGGAGAAAGATAAGAACAATGAAGAAAAAGATCTGATAATTGAAAAATCTCTGGAAACAACTTAGAGAGGCAAATACTAAAGCCAAGGAAAAGGAAATAGATAACATCAAAACAGTAGCTGCTCCCAGAGCTTCAGAGAGAAAGAATGCAAGTTATAAGAGTTATACATTGGTGAATACAAGGTACCAAGGGCCAAGAAGGTGTTTTTTATGTGACTGGGTTGGACATCTAGTGAAAGACTGCAGATTTAGAGGGCAATTTAACAGACAAAGATTTAATAATAGATACAATCGGTATAATAATAATGGTAATTATGTCTATAGATGGAATAATCAATTGGAATAATGGCAATAATAATTATGGATTTAATGCACAAAATAGTTTTCAGTGTCAGAATACTTGTTGTCAGGGTATTCAAGCTCCCAATATGGCAATAATGCAGGAATATATAAGAGCTGGAGATGACCAAAGTATAGCCACATTGTCCAAGGAAATGGTAATCACAATAACCAGAATGGAGGGACAGTTTCATTATGAAGGCATGCCCTAAGTTCGGAAGTAATTGATCAAGTTGATGGAAATGAAGCAAATATTGATGAAATTGTATGTTTTAAAGATGATGATAATGTGATTGTGAATAATGGTAATGGTGCACTTGGTGTTAATAATAAATTAATTAGTGTCTGTAGTGATTTAATTAATAATGGTGATAATTTAATCAATGTTAAAGGTGATTTAAATGGAATCAATAATAATTTAATCAATGTGAATGGTTATTTAAAAAGATTTAATGATAATTTAAGTGGTGTTAGTGCTAAATTAACTAAATTAAATAGTGTTATTGGTGTTAGTGGTAATTTACCTAATGTTGATAGTAAATTACGCACTGTAAATAGTAATTTGTCTAATGTTAATGCTAATTTACCTACTATTAATAGTAAATTAAATAGGGCTTGTAATAATTTGACTAAAATTGATAATTATTTACTTGGTGTTGATAATAATTTAATTAGTATTGTAAATAATTGTGAGAAAAAGAATTGTGTTGTAAATGGTGTTGGAAAGTCTAGTGATTATTTATTTTACATTTTGTAATTTTTTCTAACTCTTGCTTGGTTTTAAGATCATTCCTTTCCCAGAGATCTGACAAGTATGCTATTCTATGTTCACCTGATATTCTTTTAGCATCCCCAAATGCAATGGTGTGTCTTAGGGATAGCACGATTCTTTTGATTGAGTTATAGAAATGAGGGCATAAAATCTCCAAGGCAAAATTACAATGGGTTTTGCCTTGAGTGCAAATGTCTTAAAATCAGTCTTATATATTAGTCCTATAACCAATTGATTTAACTTGACTCCATATATGAATTTGAGCAGCTCCCAAGTATGGTTCAGGGGAAAAAGATATAGAGACAAAGGACCAATCTTTGAATACCACCTTGCAGTCTTTGGGCAAATGATTTAACCTCTGAGTTGAAGTGTCATCATCTTTTAAATGAATACATTCAACTCTACAATATTTCCAGCTTTAAGGCTATGATCCTATGATCTCTCACTGGTACTTATTTCCATTTCTATGAAATGAAAAGCTGATATATAATGTCCCTTGCAAATATGATCCTTTGTTTTATTTGTTAGCAGTGGTGGTAGTAGTAGTAGTAGTGGTGGTGGTGGTGGTGGTATTTTTAAAAGTTTTTACTGCAAGGACTCCATGAATGAATGAATAAAAATATTTATTAATTGATCATTATGTTCCAAGCATTACTAAGTATTAGGGCTATAAATAGAAAATGAAAACAGTCCCTTCTCTTTAGGACTTCACATTCTGACTGGGGAAAGGAACACAAATAGAAGAGAACAGGGAATATTGAAAAGTTCAATGTTTTTGTATGGTGCAATGACAGGGCATTTTCTATTTATGTTTTTTAGAAAATAAAGGATCCCTACACTGCAAAATGTTGGAAAATGTCTGCAATTGGAAAATGACTATTCATTTTAATAGTTTGATTTTTATGAAGCTGCATAAGGGCATTAAGTTGATCATGTGTTCTCTAAATGAATGAAGACAGAAACCAAATAACTGGCTTAAACTGTTCAATATAAGCAATGGCTTCCTGAAAGTTCTGTAATGCAGAATTCACAGCTTTCCCTAGAGACTTCTAAGAGCAGGAGGAGATCAGTCTGTATAGAATGAATTAAGTGATGCTTGCCAAGAGGCTGGGGGATGGACTAAATAACCTCTGGAAGTCTGTTGCAGCTCTGTGATTATATGATATTAGCTGACTCCTCTTTTGGAGATAACGTTTTCTATCTCAAAGTCCTTTAATAGCTTCATTGACTTCAGTATGGGAATTGAATTAGTTATATTTATTACAAAGCCTATTTTCCTTATGAATTCTGCTTAAATCCTCTGTCTTATATTCTACTAGTTCATCATTATATGCTTTAGCTTTAGATTCACAAACTTCTCTCTGTATCAGTATAGCAGAATAGGATTGAACCGTAAAATCTTTCAGGATCATTGCTTCCACCTTACTTGTTTGGCAAAAACTAGTCACACTTTCAGTTTGCCCTCTGATTCGTTGTGAGCTATTGGTCCTGTTGCCTGAGCAACAGAAACACAGAATCTCTGAATTTTCTAGTTGAAAAGGACCTGAGATGGAATTAGATCCTACCAGTAACAAAAAAACAAAAAAGGAAGCCTCTCTAACATATCTGAACAGTGATCATCTAATGAATGATTGCTATAAAACCTCCATTAGTACAAGACAAACATCTCTAACATACAGATCAGTAGTAACACCTATTTACAAAAAAGGGCAATGAAGAAAGAAACCTGTATTTGGAAATAAGGGATTATAGAATCATAGCCTGAGAGCTGAATGGGAGCACACACACAATCTGATTCAGTCTCTCTTTTTATCATAGATAAGAAAACAGGCTCAGTGAGGTACACTGGCTTACCAAGGTGACTTGTTTTCTAAGAACAAGCCTCTGTCTCTCTCTCTCTCATCCTCTCTGTCTCTCTCTCTCATCCTTTCTCTCTCTCCATATATATATACATATATATAATTTATATATTATGTAGTATCATATTATATATAATATATATTATACCATTTGAAAAATGCTCTAAATTATTGATTAGAGGAATGGAAATTAAAACAACTTAGATATCATTTCACATCTATGAGCTTGGCTAAAATAATAAAATAGCAAAATGATCAATGTTGGAGGAGATGTGGAAAATGGAGATACTAAGATAGTATTGGTAGAATTTGTGAAGTGATCTAGATATTTCAGAGAACAATCTGGAATTATTCCCCCAAAGTTAAAAAACTGTATATATCCTTTGACTCAGCTATATCACTATTAGATTTATTTCTTAATGTCACCAGGGAAAAAGGAAAAGAGCCTATAAGTTCTAAAATATTTTTGGCAGCTCTCTGTGGTGTCAAGGACCTGGAAATTGAGGGAATGCCCTTCAATTGGGGAATGGCTAATCAAGTTGTGGCATATAATTATGAGGGAATATTACTGTGCTATTAGAAATGATAAATAGATTATTGTTTTAAAAATGAGAGCTACATGAAATTATAAAAAGCAAAATGAGAAGAACCAAGAGAACATTATATTCAACATCAGAAATATTGTTTGAAGAATGACTTATGTGTTCCACTTCCAGAGATAAATATAATTAAGCAAGACACAGTTTTATATAAAATATATATATATGTACATGTTATATATATATATATATACACATGTATATATATATATNTATATCACTATTAGATTTATTTCTTAATGTCACCAGGGAAAAAGGAAAAGAGCCTATAAGTTCTAAAATATTTTTGGCAGCTCTCTGTGGTGTCAAGGACCTGGAAATTGAGGGAATGCCCTTCAATTGGGGAATGGCTAATCAAGTTGTGGCATATAATTATGAGGGAATATTACTGTGCTATTAGAAATGATAAATAGATTATTGTTTTAAAAATGAGAGCTACATGAAATTATAAAAAGCAAAATGAGAAGAACCAAGAGAACATTATATTCAACATCAGAAATATTGTTTGAAGAATGACTTATGTGTTCCACTTCCAGAGATAAATATAATTAAGCAAGACACATTTTTATATAAAATATATATATATGTACATGTTATATATATATATATATATATATATATATATATATTCAAATGATGGCTTTTCTAGTGTGGATAAGGGAGGAGGAAGGAAGATAACCTGGGGACTTACTATAACTAATTTTAACTAATTTATTAACTAATTTAAAAAAGGGAAAAATATGAGTCAGATTTTTTTTAACTCTAATTCCAGTACTTATTTTACTGTATCATGGAATCTTATGTTTTGGCTTTGAATCCTGGTTTTTCTCCTAACTAATTGAGTGACATTGAGTAAAGTCACTTCATGTTTTTATACCTTAATTTTCTCATTTGTAAAATTAGGATTGTATTAGGGGACCTCCTACTCTAAATCAGTGATATTATATTGTTATCTATGAATATTTTACAACAACATATTTCTTGAATTTTAAAATTAATCATCTTCTAAACTCCTTATATCAATCATTTAACAAAAATGCCAAGGAACTCTAATATTATTTTTCTTTAAAATATGTTGCTCATTGCCCTTAACAATGTGTTTTACTAATATGTGTAATGATAAATTGCACATCCATGTGGAAAGCAAGATTATGGACAGTTACCTCCTTAGAATATAGAATGAACCAAGGCTGACAGGACCTGGAAGGTGCCAAGGCAGTTGAAGATTGGGTATAAAAGGAAGGATTTGAACTGAGAAGGGATCTCAGTTTTGAGATTGGGACTTGAGAGGGTGGGCTTGGTAAGGGTAGGCCATAGGTGAGCTTATTTTACCAGCAACGTGTACCAATCAATTTCATCTATCCCTGATCCTGAATCAAACTGATCATGAGTTAACCTAATCCTGAATTGACCTGAACTTGAATTAACCATCAAGAAGAAACACCAACATCTATCAGCAGAGTAACCTTGATGAAGGTTGGGGCCAGTCTGGCCCAACCAGACTGGCAATTGGCACACCTGATTATCATCAATCCAGATATCATCATTAATACCATTAGCCTTAGTCACTTAAGGACTTCCTGTTTCCCTTCTTCCCAACCATTACCCTGCTTCCCTTCTCCAAGCCTGTTAGCAATAAATCTTCAGGCTTTACCTTAGGCGTGGTTCCATCAATGATCCTAGGGCTTAATGATTATATCCTTGGGATATTATAAGAGAAGAGATGAAGTGTATTATTCATAACTAAGTTTAATTTGCAGTCAATAAAGCACTATCCAAATAAGGCCAGAGTGTCAGTTAGACAAGTATCTGTATAGTTGTAACACCAGATTCTCTGTTTGGCAGGCTACTTTGGAACACTGTTATATTTGGAGTTTGGGTCCAGCAGATTTACCACATTTGAGAACATTTATTATTGTGAGGTCCTTTGACATTCACTACTACAACTTAAATATTTCACTTGGGATTCACTTTATTCAGCTTCAGATCCTTATACTATCAGGATTATCATAAGATATGTGAGTTAAGAAGTCTTATCTTAAATTCTTTCTTATGAACATTTTTATGCGTCTATACATGTAAAAACCATTAAGTATTGATTCCTAATAACTTTTTCAATGAAGATCTGTTGCTCATGGCTTAATGATTCATATAAAGTCACATTAATTCACATATAAGTAATTTTACTTGGCCTCACTTTCCACATCTATAAAATGAGTGGGTTAAACTCAGTGACCTCTAAGATCCCTTACAGGTAAAATTTTCTATGATCTTTGGAAAATTACATAAAAAAGTGTTCATTCTGATAGTAGAACAGCTGTTAGTTAACAGCTGCTAGAGGTAGATTGGTGGAACCATTGATAAAACACTGGAACCAGAGTCAGTAAAAACTAAGTTTAAATCTGACCTCATATACATGCAGTTATTCTGAGCTGTATGACTGGGCAAACCACTTAATTTCTGTTTGCTTCAATTTGGTCAAGATAGTGATAATAACATCTTCCTCCTATGATTGTTGTAAGTCAAATAGTAAACATTTCTCAAGTGCCTACTATGTAATAGACATCATGCTAAGTAGTGGGAATAATAAAAAAAAAAGAGGTAGAGGACAATCGATAACATCAAGAAATGCATGCTTTAACAGGGAAGGCAACAATTAAACACATACAAAAGAACTATTTGTAGGGTAAATAGGGAATAACTAAGAGAAAGAATGCACTAGAATTAAGAAAGATTGGGAAAGATGTCCTGTATTGTATAGAGTTTTAATTGGGATTGAAAGGAAGCCAGGGAATCCATTAGATGGAAATGAGAAGGGATAGCCTTTCACTCAAGGGCCAGAGAAATCCTCAGGTCTGAGACATGAAATATCTTGTTCATGGTGATAGCAAGGACACCTGTGTCACTTTTAAAGAGTTCCTGGTGAGGGAATGCAGTGTAATAAGACTGTGAATGTGTATGTATGTATGTATGTATTCACACATGAATACCAAAGAGAGGATATTATACTTTGAGGCAATTGTCCTAGAGGCAATATGGAGTCATTGTGTTGTATTAATTATGGAGGTGATATGGTCAGATCAATACTTCAAGAAAAAAATCACTTTTGTGACTGAATGGAAAATGGTTTGAGTGAGGAAAGATTTGAAGCAGGCAGATCCATTATAATGGTCCACATGTGAGGTGATGAGAACCTGCATCAGAATATTGAAAATGTCAGAATAGAGAAGGAGACATTTTTGAGAAATATCTCAAAGAGGAAGTTGATAGTCTTTGACAATGGCTAGGATATGAGAAATGGAAAATAGTGAGGAATCCAGGATGACTCCTTGGTTGTGAGCCTGACAGGTTGGAAGTATTGCATCACACTCTACAGTAAGTAATAGGGAAGGTAGGACTGGAGACGAGGAGCATTTAACGAGAAACAGAATGAGTTCTGTTTTGGACATAATGATTTTAAATGTCTATTGGAATCCAGTTTGAAATGACTAAAAGCTATTTGGAGATTTGAATTTCGAGGTCAATAGAGAGAGTAGAATAGGAAAGGCAGATTTGAGAATTATTAGTAATTAAATCTATGGGAGCTAATGAGATCACCAAGTAAAATAATATAGAGGGAAAAGAGAATCCAGTATAGAAACCTGAGGAACATACTTGATTAGAGGGAATGATTTGTTGGAGGATCCAGTCAATTAGGCTGAGGAGTGATCAGATACATAGAATGGGGGACTTGAAGAGAGTTTTGTTCTGAAAACCCAGTGAGAAATGATGATAAAGGATAAGAGAGTGTTTAACAATGTCAGAGGCTGTATAGAGGTTAAGGAGAATGAAATTAAGAATCAGATTTGTCAACTAAGAGATCATTGGTAACCTTGGAGAACATATATTAAACAGAAAGAATCTGTGCTAGCATAGAACCCTATGTGACACCTAAAGGTCCATGATGTGATCTTGGCAAAGCTCTGGCAAAAGAAATTGAAAAAGAATGGTTAGATTGATGAGCATCAAACATGCTGTTGTAAGGATCAAATAAGATTATAACTTGCATAGAGCTTAGCATAGTACCTGGAACATAGGTACTTGATAAATTCTTTTCCCCTTCATTCCTAATAGCCATCTAAATTTTTTAGAGTATCTGATTCTATGTTAGACAATTTTGCCATTGAAAAGATATCTTCCATATTCACCATATTTATAGACATTGCTTCTTGTGCACTTATGTACAAAGCAAAGGTGAAGTAGACAGTAATCTATCTATTGATACCATTTTCTGGTGTTTCAATGCATTTTGGGATGAGGTAGATTGCTAAAGAATTTAAAAAAAGATATGATTTCCTAATGGTCCATTTGGCTTTTGTTTCATTTTGTCCTGTCTCTTTATAACTACACTGAACAGCAGTGACAATGTGCACATAAATTGAGTTTATCTATGTTCAGCTTGAGAAAATTGCAATTGACATCAAGAGAAAAGGATTATATGTGGGTGTTGACAGAGGGAAAAAGAAGAAACAGTGAGAGTTGGCAAAGGAATAAAAATGGATTTTTTGCCCTTCTCCTTGAGGAACAAGTATATAGTATGTTTCTTGCTAATTAGAGTCGTTGGCATTCACTACAACCCTAGTTCTCATTATGGAGTATTTAGTATAGTTTATGCTCATTATGGTATATGTTCTCAGTTTGTAAAAGTCAATATTATGCCAACATTTCTGGTTTTTTTAAAGCTTGGTTTCAAAAACAGGAGTGCAAATTCACAAATATAAAGAACTTAAAAAGGATTCTCATCTAAAGATATATTTTTACCAGTCTCATATAAAAAAATGAAGTCAAGATTTGAAAGGAAGGCAGTAATTTCTTCCATGGAAGAAGATATTCTTCTAGATTGGAGAAACCAAACAATATCAGAATAGAAGCAAAAGAAATGGAGAGTCAAAATAAAAGACTGAGTCATTATACTACAGATAAATAAATATAAGGGTGAAATAAACAACAAGTTTAGAAATCACAGAATCACAAATCTCTGAGTTGAAAAGGAACTCAGATTTCCCAACCAGTTCAAAGCCAAGTTAAAGAAAAACCCCTATTATGATCTCCCTTAGTGTTTATCTAACTTTTGCTGGAGTAATGGGGAATTTAGTACTCCGCAGAAAGCCCATTCCACTTCTGTCTAACTCTATTAGGAAGATTTTCCATACCTTGAGCCTAATTTATCCTTCCTATAACGTCTACCCAGAGTGTCTGATACTACCCTTTAAGGCCAAACCTTTACTTACAAATGTCATTTCTTTAAACATTTGAAAATAGCTATCATGATCATTCCAAAATTTTCCTTTCTCCAAACTAAACATTCCAAATTTGTTCAATAGCTCCTCATAAGGCACCTTTTTCTCTTGATCGTTGCTTTTCTTTGGACCTTCCAACTTATTTATGTGTCCCTTAGAACTGAATACAAATTTCAAATTTCTTCTTCTTTTTAAAACCCTTATCTTCCATAGTATCAATTCTAATACTAAAGAGCAGCAACGGAGGGGAAATCAGGTTTAAATGACTTAACCAGAGTCACACGGGTAGGAACAAGTTGCTTCTGCAGGGAACCATCATTTTTCCTTTTATAAATATGGAAATAAAAAATTTCCATATACTAATTCCTTTTGTACCTAAGCAAAGTAAGTCTCAAGGATTTGCAGGGACTTGTCCAAGTTTTACCCATAGAGCTAGTGGCAACTCTGAAGCTTGAAGACAGGCCCTCTAATCTGTAGTCGAATGATTCAAGTCATGTTTATACCATATACCATATCATGTTGCCATAGACTCATATTTCTGAGTTCGTGTCTGGCCTTTCTACCCATGTGACCCTGAGCTGGTTAATTAACCCTGTTCACCTAGGTTCCTCATCTGTAAAATGAGCTGGAGAATGAAATGGCAAGCCACATTGCAACAAAACCCCAAATGAAGACACAAAGAGTTGGGCATCATTGAAAAGGATAATAGAAACATGCTACCATGTGTGAATTTGGGGATAGGAAAATATAGGGGTGAATGAAGAGGCATTTTATCTACTATCATTTTACCTAGAAATGCTACTACATATAAATCTCTCTGAGATACACAGTAAAAAGTCCAAGTGAGCGACAACTAAGAGGCTCAGTGAGATAGAAAGACAGGCCTGGTTACAGGAGGCTGGCTTCAGACATTACATACATATATGTTCTTGGCTAAGTCATAGAAACCCAATAGCATAGCCCTTACTGCTCTTCTGCCTTAGAAATGATACTTCTTATTGATTCAAAGACAGAAGGTAAAGGTTTTTTTTAAGTCTGAATCAGAAGCATCTGCCTTCATTAAAGGCAGTCAAAAGCAGTCTAAATGATCTCAGAGATAATTTTCCTCAGACTAAGATTAAACCCTGTTTCTAGAATCATTGGGATCATAGCTTTGGAAGTAAGAGGACTTTCAGAGGCCATTTAGTCCAACTTTCTTATTTGAGAAAGGAGGAAACTAAGGCCCAGAGAGGTTGAGTGATTTGTTCAGGGTTACTTTGATGGAAAGTAATAGTGACAATATTGAAACTCAAGCCTCCAGACCAAAAGGCCTTGCTCTGTTTTGCCTTCTGTAAACATTTTCCCTAAGGGGTCTGAAGTGGGCTTGGGGATTAAGAATCTTCTCCCTTTTAAATCTAGGAAATAGTTGCATAGGAAAAAATTCCTTTCAGTGTCATGGAAAGCTTCCTAGGAAGCTAATACTGCTCTTGTCCTTGTTTTTTGTTTTTTATTCTACTGAATAGTATTAATATTTTTCAGAGCTACTTGTTTTAAAAGTTCAGTATAGTTTCACTAGCCAACAAAAATAGTGATCCTCATTCCTGGGAAGGCTTGTATTGAGCTTATTTCAACCAGATATTGGTAGCATTATTCAGTCTGGGTACCTTCAAACTGAGAGGTAGAAGAACAGATGGGCTTTTTCCAGGCACTCATCTAAATATGCAAATCACCAGTGCAGCTACACTCTGTCTGGTGCCTACCACACTGTCACCATTCAGTAATCATTAAGCAAGCAATCAATGCATTGCACAAGTTTGGCTTGCTTTTTTTTTTTTTAATGGAAGATGTTGTAAGTAGGTTATTTGAAGCAAGTCAAAGGAGACTGAGTTGGTACTTTCGGGAAGCAAGATACAATTTCATTTTATGCAGTAAGCATTCTGTTTTCAGTAATAAGGAGGTCATGGATTTAGTATCTGAGGCTGAGATAAAAAAATGAATTTGCATCAAAATACATGAGTCACCAGAGTGTCCCTGTAAAGAGAATGTGACCTCAACTTTTCTTTATACAAAGAGAAAATACTGCATTTTGTGGGATTTAAGTCTATTTAACCCAAACATCCCAACTCTGGTTCAGGTTAATTTTAATATTTAAAAAAGGAAAAGCTTGAAATGAAATTATATGGCACCATGAACTTCTTTGTTAAAGCACTCTACGTGTAGATCTTAAAATAATTCCTGTGTAGTCTGAAGATGTTTTTTTCAACTTTTACCTCCACCTTCATGCATGAATGATTGGATGGATATCACCTTTGGAATGCTATGAATTCATTAAGTTTCATATACATTGAGAGGTATTTCTCTCTTCAAAGAAAGAAAAACTCCTCTCCTTTCTTTTTCTAGAATCTAGATTATATATAAAAACTAGGCTACTTACTCAAGGGAACTTTATCAACAATATTCTAGAGTCAGGTAATTTAGTTATTTCCTGTCAGATTTGAAAGGGGATCAGAACATTTTAAAATAAGAAGGTTAAAAATAAGAATTTCAACTATAATATAGCTGATGGAAATATAGTTGACCTTTCTAATTTGGTATCAGGTCTCCAAATAGCTGGTTCAATATCTTTTATTCAATCTGATTCAGAAAACAATACTGTGAAACAGATGGCCAACTTGTTAGGCAAACCTAGAGGTAGAACTACAGAGCTGTAAGAGGGCTCAGGTTAGTGGCATGTGATATATTTTCCTGTCTCTGTCTAGAGGCAGATCAGTCTATGTTATCTTGGAGGTATGTGTACTCCTTTAAAGCCAATGATCCTAGAGCTAGTCTGATCTTAGACCTCTGGCCTTTCAGCCCTGCCCAATTGGATTAAGTCTGGCAAGACATTTTCAGCCAAAGTCCCAAAGCACTGAAATACTAAATTGAGGAGGCATCTGGATTTCCAGTTTCTGGCAAAACCTCTCCCTAACCCTAGTCCATTTTTATAACACTGTGACTTTGGTTTTGGATTGCAAATGGGATGATCACCATAGTAAAATGTATAAGAATAAAGAGAGCCAGCTACCAATGTTATGATAGAAGGGAGAGAGAGAGTCTATGATTGTGAGTCTCTCTTTTAGCTCTCCTCTTCCACCCAATATACACTGTGAGACTTTGAGGGGGTGTCACCCCCAAACCGGGTGGCCTGGATGGTCATGCCACCCCACAGGAGTTGTGGGCAAGGCTTCCCTATAAGATGAGGTATGTGGTACCTGAATATGATTCTGAATGAGGGCAGGGTTCATACAAGCCTCCCCCCAAAGTCAGTCAACTTCACAATGGAGGGTCTGGCTTCAAGATGGAGACAGCCAGAAGAAGCTGTGGTTCCCTCCTACCTTGTTGATTAAAGATATACATTAAAATCTTAGTTAGCCATTTATTATCTGGGAGTCCTTGAATAGGGAATTGAAACCCCCTGAGCCTCAATTTCTTCATGTTTAAAATGTGGAGAGTGGACTAGATGACCTCAAAGACAGCTTTCAGTTCTAAGTCTATAATAGGTAGTATTTATATAATGCTTTCAGGTTTCTAAAATTCTTTACAAACATTTTCTCACTTGAATCTGATCATAGCCATAAAAGTTCAGTGTCATTGTCTCCACTTTTTGCTCTTAAGGAAATTAAAAGGTAAAGAGAACTTAAGTGTCTTGCCCAGGGTCAGACAAGTAGTAAGTAAGATCCCATTTGAACTCTGGTCTTCCTGACTCCAGATCTACCATTCTTCTTTTATACAACACTTTATTCTATCATCTCAATCTTTTCTGAAAGATTTTTCTCTAAATGCTACTTCTGGATCCACAATAAAATTTCTTGCAGTAGGAAGACCTGCTTTCTCTTCAGAATATGCAATCTTCTCTCCTTATATCTTATATCATTTTTATATAACCTTATATCTTTTTCTTAGTTCCTGACGCTTAATGATTTTACTTCCTTTTCTTTTTTGTGGCAATCTTTTATTCTCAAATGTCTTTTTGCTGATTAGAATTTCCCATGCCTTCTGTCTTCTTCTTCCCTTCTTCTCATTCTAATTTCACACTGAAGTTTTTCCCTAATTCCCATTTTTATTGTAATGGAAAACTTCATTCTCTTTGATAACTAGAAAAGTTGAGAGGCATTCCTCAAATGTCAATGGTTTTTCTTATAGAGGGAGGCAAGTCTAAACTTTGAACACAGAGAAGACTCAATTGGCCAAGTCATAAACATAATACTTACACAATATATGCAGTTCACTAGAATATTTTGCCTTCTTTGCCTTACTGGGACAGTTTTTAGTAGGCATTAGCAAAGAGACAACTTGGACAAAGAATATTCTCAAAGTTCAGAATTTTTTCCCATCTGTCCCATTTCTTTCCTACTGTGATTCTGTATTCTCTACCGTATTTGTTTTTATTCCTTTGCTGAGATCAGTGGCTAATCATAGCCAGTAAATTTAGGTGGTGAGATTCACTGATAAAAAACCTTACCTTATTCTTTGTGGGTCAATCTAAGCAACTTTCGAGCAGATGAGGTGATTAATATGGACACATGTAAATTAAATTTAAAAATATTTGTGATTATTCTATCTCTCTTTTGCACCCAGACGTGGTTCCCAGGAAAATCTTCTTGTTTTTTGCTACTCTCAAACACTTTTCTTTCTTATCTGAGAGAGATATGCAGGAATCTGGACATCTTCAATATCAATATTCTCAGATGCCACCGAACTAACTTTGATTACTTGAACACATGGCAGACATTTAAAGATGTCATTTTCAGTGACTGAATATTTATTACTGAATAAGCCTGAAGAAAAATGTTGGCTATGCCCACATTAGTATATTTCTACTGAGCCTTTTAAAGTGTTATCTTAATTAGGATGAACATTTTGAATTATTTTATAGTTCTTCATTTTTAATGCCTCCATTGTTTAGGTGACTTGTTAATTCAGTTACTCAAGAATATATGATTGCTTTTTTGTCTTCATTATTCTAATCCATAAGAATATGCATGAACTAACATTGCAAATCATAAAAGGATATTGTCTACTCTAGATCTCTAATTTTATTAAAAAAAAAAAGGAAAATGAAGCCCCACATATTTGCACTGAATTGACTAAATTCATAAAATGAGTTAATGGCAGTCAAGTCTAGACTTTAGCATAATCATGTTATCTCAGGATTAAAGGCAACCTCAGATAGCTCTAACTAAATCTGTACTTGTATAAGCATTCTCTCCACACTATTTCTGTCAAGTATTTACTTAACCTTTGCTCAGGGAGCAAAGTGAGTGATCAAGTGAAGGATAATACAATACTTCCTGAAGCAAACCATGTAACTTTTATATAACTTTAATAATGTAAATTTTCCATTAAATTGACCTTCAATCTGTCTCTCTGAAATATCTGTTTCCCCTAGCTTTCCATATGGGGACCAACTGGAACAAATCTAAAATCTCTTCTTCATGGCAGTTTTTTAAATCTTTAAAGACATATATGATGTCTTTCCTAAATCTCTTACTCAAGTTGAATATACCCACTTCCTTCTGGAGATCATTAATTGCCATGACCTTTCAGAACTGTGGTATCCTTATTCTGAAAGTTTTCCATTTTATCAGTGACCTTCCTGAAGTATGGTGCTCATAAATGGACAAAATAATCCAGATACACGGTGAGAAAGGCAGGAGAATTCAGTGAGGATATTACCTAAACATGCACAATGCAGTTCTAGTAAACCAATTTAAGAATGTATTAGCTGGTGTATTGCAATTCTGTATTGCAATTCTGAATCATGTAGGATTTTTAGTCCTCTAAACTTCTCAGAACTTATTTGGACTAATTACTATGGAGTCACAATTCTTTCTGTAAGGATGGGGGAAGGGACAAATAAAGCCAGAAGAAGGCCATTGGTGATAGTTACTGACAGTTGTGACCAGAGAGAATGCTGGGTAAGTCTCCAGAGGGAGAAGGAGAAAGGACTTCCAGCAGAGGACTGAGAGAGGGAGGAGAACATCTCAGCTTGAATCCAGTCCTGAGGGCTTCCTAAGGATCTTTTTTTGGACACTGAAACCCTGATTCCCTGGTCAAAGGCATCCCATCGCTTCTCACCCAGCAAGACTTCAATCATTGATCCAGCTAAGTTTGGGACTCCATTTTGGGACCTATCTCTTGGGCTCCTTCCCCCATTACCCAACCTTGCCAAGACACCCTTTCCAGTTTGATTTTGCAATTATAGAAAAGGAGAGAAATAGGAAATAGAAATAGAAACTGAAGGAGAAGTAGCGAGGGGAGACACTTGGGAGCAATAACCCCAAAGGTTCCCACCTGAGTGATGGACCCCATAGAAATAGAGGGCACCCCCAAATCCCTCTGCCCTCCACCCCTTTCCCTAATCCCTGAATTAAGAAGAATAAAAGCCATTCATTAGTCAGATAGCATTCCAGAGTGCCTGAGAGACCAGGGGGAGGGGAATCACAGCTTGGTCTGGCTGCCTCCATCTTGGAGCCAGATCCCCTGCTGTGAAGTTGACTGATCTCAGGGAGGCTCCACCCTCATTCAAAATCAGATTGGGGTGCCCAATACCTCATCTTATAGGGAAGCCTCATCCCCAATTCCTGTGGGGTGGCACAACCATCCAGGTCACCTAGTTTTGGGGTGACAGCCCCTTGAATTCTACCACAGTGTATAATCAGCAAGGAGGGGAGAGCTAGAGGAGGGTCTCACCTCAAAGAGTCTCTCTCTCTCTCCCTTCATTCATAACATTTGGGTACTGGCTCTCTTTATTCTTACATTTCACATGTATTTGTGGTATTGAGGTTTTTTTATCCAAAGTATAAGACTTTGCTTTTGTGACTCTTCATTTTCAATTTTTCAGTCATTATGTTTTAGTCTATCAAAATTATTTAAAAATTTGACGCTATTATGCACTGTTAGCTAGCTTATCCATATTTGTATCACCTGTAGATTCAATAATTGTGCCACTTTCACCCTTTTTCTGGTCACAGATAAAAATATTAAACAGTACAGGACCAAGAACACATCCAGGGGAAAATCTATTAAAGAACTTCCAGACTTTATTGCACTGATATCTTCTATATCTTTTCATCCTTGTTTAATGAATCCCTAGTCTATGTATGATAACCATCTTGTCCTGTTTCTTAACCTCAATGAGTGGGTGTACCTCAGGGCTCTGTACTGATCCTTTCTCTTCTTTCTCTTCTCTAATGGGCTCATCTACCACAATGACTCCCAAATCTAATATCTAGCCTCCCTTTCTCTACTGAGTTCTGGTCTTTTGCCTACATTGAATGCTGGGCATATATACTAGATATGTCTATTGGTATCTCAAATGCAACATAAGCAAAATAAATCTCATTATCTTTCCTCTTCAATCTATCCTTCTTCCTAAAAATACTACTTCTGTTGAGGGCAACACATCTCTCATTCACTTAGTTTCACAAACTTGGAGCCATCGTTCAACTTTTCATTCACATTTTGTATCTATTCAGTTACTAAATCTTTGGGATTTCAGTTCTACTATCCATTCCCTTTCCTCCCCTATAATAAAACCACTATAGTTCCTAACCTCATCACTTCCTACCTTAAATATTACCATCACTCTCTAATTGGTCTCCTTTATTTTCCCTCTCTTATTCATCTACCAAATTGATATTTAAAAAGCAGAGATGTGACCACATCACTTTTCTGTTTAAGATTATTCAACATCCTCCTATTACCTCAAATATAAAATACAGATTCCTCTCTTTTGGAATTTAAATATCTTTTACAATGTGACTTTGACCTATCTTTCCAGGTTTTCTAAATATTACTCCCCTCATGAAATGTTCCAATAAAACTACTCTACTTGTTGTTCCCTGTACATACGATTCAATTTTTTTTTCTCCATAACTTAGCACAAATTGATCTTCTCATATAGAACGATTTCTTTCTTTTCCTCTATCTCTTGGATTGCTTGACTCCTTTCATGGCTCTGGTCAAATTTTCCTTCCCTTAAGAAACTTTTCTTGATTCTACAACCTTGTAAATGGCCTACATCAAAATTAGCTTGTGTTTATTTTGTATATATTGTTGTACAATTATAAAGAGCAATGGCCCTAGAGTTTGGAATTTTCATTTGAATCTTGGATCAGATGCTTCCTTCCTGTGTAGATTTGTGTATGTCTCTTAATTTCTTTGTGCCTCAATTTCCTCATAAAAAATGAAAATTTTAGACAGGATGGCTTCTCAGTTTGCTTCCAACCTCAGATCTATAATCCTTGGACATTGTTTTCACCATTAATGTGTACTGTTTTCTCCAAAAGATTGTAAAGGTAGGACTATTTAATTTTCCTGTTCTATCCCCACCATCTATCACAGTAGTAAAGATGAAAGAGTTGCTTTATAAATTCTTGTTGAATTCATAGATCAACCTAGAACTAAAGCTAGAAGGGAACTCAGAGGAAACCTACTCCAACTCCTTCATTTTACAAATGTACACAACAAGGTTCAGAGAGAAAAAAATTACTTGCCTGAAGTTACATAGGTTGCAAAAAGCAGAATTGAACTGAATCAAAGGGATATCTCACCCACTGATAAGTTCCTTTGGGTTTAGTCATTCAACTATTTCTGCATGCATGTAATTGTATGATAACACAACTTAATTTGCTCCATTTTGTCCATAATACATTATGAAATAAACTGGCAATATTTAAAAAATACATCAACTGTATCTATAGCATTCTCCTGACCTAACAATCGGGTAACTTTGTCATATAAGGAAATGAGGTGAATCCAGCATAATTTGATTTTTAAAAATACTGTCTTTTTTGTCATCACTGAATCCTTTTCTAAAGGTTTATTAACCATCTGTTTCATGGAATTTTGAAAAGAATTTAATTTAAACTTATTAGACAAAAGTGGTAGGCTTCACTCATTCCATTTTTAGAAATCAGAACATTTGCCTTTCTCTAGGCCTGAGGTACCTATTATTGTTTGCCACAATCTTTCCTGGAAGTCTACTGATACACAGGAAATGTTCTTTTCACCCACAATCTACCTTCAAATTTATAACTTGAAATATTTTAAGCTGGGACAAAATGACAAGTGAGAGTCAAGTGGTTGTTCATTTTGTGGAGGGAGGTTCAGAGAAAATACTAACCATAAGTTTAGGTCCCTTGTGAGGGGTTCCTACTTGAGGGGGATGGCCCAGGGAGCTCTCCACTGACTCCCAGTATGTCAATGGAATAGTAAAAAAATAGAAAAAGACAAATCTCTTTTGATCAGTCTATATTTTGATGAAATCCCAAGTAGCTTTTTCATGATTTTCTATTACTGTTCATCCTATATCCATTTTGTTTCCCTCTGACTCTCTGTTAACAAGTAATAGATATACTCAATATGCCGAGCTGCTAATTGCTTCTTGATTGACTCCAGAAAAAAATTAAATTCTCTCTTGGTAAGCATGCTCATATCACATGGACAGAGGCTATTCAATTATCCACTACCATAATACCTGCTCCAAAAATTGTACTGTATCCTTTAAGATTACTGATGGCTTCAGTGTACCTCATTGAGCTTTTAGCACTCAGATAAAAATAGAAGCCTGTTCCCCCCTTCTCTTTAATGATGAGGCTTCTCTTTGGGAAAGCTCTGCATATTTGATGAATTTCTTTTTTACACCATTTTTCCTTGACTTTTTATGATTTAAACAGACTTAGATCAATTTCTCTGGGGCCACCTGTCCTGTTATGCTCTCATTTGAGCAACATGGATGAACCCAAGTTAAATTTGACTTCCCCAAAAATTATAGAATTCTCTGGTTGGGTATGTGGCTCTCTAACTGTAGAAAATTAATCTAGCCTCTTTTCAAACATTTAAGAAATACTATTATAAAGATATGGTTTCGGAGATGGAATGGAGGGAATTTTTTTAACTGATGATCAAATTTGTACTTTCAGTTTTTATAATGGGAAAAAAGTAAAGAACTCAATGAAAAAAACTTCATTAATTATGGATTTTTTACATATATATACAAATATAATTTTTGCACCATGATATCAGGAAGAATAGAGCCTATAAATTTTGGCTAATATCTCAGTGACCAGGGCCTCTGCAAAGTATTTGGAGAAAGAAAGTAATTATAAATCTTTTAGTATGAAGGAGATACTAGAATCAAGGGAGGCAGAGAGATAACTATCAATTTTCAAGTGGGCTTTTCCCAATATGTCGCCATGAGAGGGCACCTTATTCTTGCAGAGCAAGTACCACCTGGACAAAAGCCAATCAGGGACACTTCACAATAGGTCTGAATTTATTCTTGGAATGTTCTATGAATAATCACTGATGTCATCCTCCCCAACTTTTTTTCTCCAGGGGAAAATATTCCATGTTTCAGTTCTGAAGGCAGGTGTCTAGAAGAAATATAAGAATAGCTTCCAAAGTAGGTTATCATAGAACTTTCAAATCTAATACATGATTTTTTCAATTAAAACAAAGCAGAAAAAACAAACAAATAAAAAACCTACAGCAATTACCCAAATTTTCCAAGTGCCAATTTATTATAATTGTATGTTATTCAACCAATTCATAGTTTGTATTATTATGCCTTAATTTTCTACCAAAAGTCATTAACCAAAGTGTCATAGCTATCTTCCATTATTGCTTGTCACTGGCAGCAATATTGTTGGTTTAAGAGCTAAAAATAATTTATTTCATATTCACTTTATACACTCCCTAAAAATGACCATTACTGATTTTTAGGAAGTACAATTCTGGCCCAGACTTGAGTGTTTTGGCTAACTTGTACAATAGAATATGTTCATTTGTTCTTGTTTTGGTGAGCCCTTTTCTCTCCTCTCCTCTCCTTTCTTCTTCTCTCCTTTCCTCTCCTCTCCTTTCCTTTTTAAAAAAAGTTTGTTCAGTTTAACCTCAAGGAATTTTCAGCAGGTTGATTTGGTATATACTCATTCTAATAAGCCTTTTCAGGCTGTAACTGCTGCCACTAGATAGCAGTTTGTGGCTCTGGTGCCCTTTACTCTCTTTTAAGAATTCCCTAGAAAGACTTAGCAGTCACAATTTGAAGAAACCTCCACAAGGCTAAGGACCCAAGCACCTCCCTGAAGCAAACACTATCCCAGAAACAGCTTCCTGTGAACAATGAACAGAAAAAGAGAAGCAAAGAGCATGCATTTCTTATCAGCTGGCTGTCTCATTCTCATTAGGCCCATGCTGATTTCTTTCAGGCTCCAGACATACAGACCATTTCTCATTTACATGATAGTATATACTTCATTTTTTAAAAAATTTTTTATTTTTAGAAAAATTTTCCATGGTTACATAATTCATGTTTTTACTTTATTCTTCAAGCCTCACCCCTCCCCCTACCCCCATAGCTAACTCGCATTTCCACTGGTTTTAACATGTGTGGTCAGTCAAGACTTATTTACATATTATTGATAGTTAAATTGGTGTGGTCTTTTCAGGTCTACATCCCTAATCATGTCCTCATCAACCCAAATGTTCAAGCAGTTGTTTTTCTTCTGCATTTTCACTCCTGTAGTTCTTCCTCTGAATGTGGGTAGCGTTATTTTCCATAAATCCCTCAAAATTGTCTTGGGTCATTGCATTGCTGCTAGTACAGATGTCCATTACATTCGATTTTACCACAGTGTATCAGTCTCTTTGTACAAGATTCTTCTGGCTCTGCTCCTTTCACTCTGCATCAATTCCTGGAAGTCTTTCCAGTTCACGTAGAATTCCTCCAATTTATTATTCCTTTGAGCACAATAGTATTCCATCGCCAACATATACCACAATTTGTTCATCCATTCCCCAGTTGAAGGACATACCGTTGCTTTCCAGTTTTTTGCCACCACAAAGAGCACAGCTATAAATATTTTTGTGCAAGTCTGTTTATCTATGATATCTTTGGGGTACAATCCCAGCAATGGTATGGCTGGATCAAAGGGCAGGCATTTTTTTATAGCCCTTTGAGCATAGTTCCAAATTGCCATCCAGAATGGTTAGATCAGTTCACAACTCCACCAGCAATGCATTAATGTCCCAATTTTGCCACATCCCCTCCAGCATTCATTACTCTCCCCTTCTTTCATTTTAGCCAATCTGCTAGGTGTGAGGTGATACCTCAGAGTTGTTTTGATTTGCATTTCTCTAATTATTAGAGATTTGGAACACTTTCTCATGTGCTTATTGATACTTTTGATTTCTTTACCTGAAAATTGCCTATTCATGTCTCTTGCCCATTTATCAATTGGGGAATGGCTTGATTTTTTATACAATTGATTTAGCTCCTTGTACATATGAGTAATTAGACCTCTTTCAGAATTTTTTGTTATAAAGATTTTTTCTCATTTTGTTGTTTCCCTTCTAATTTTGGATCCATTGTTTTTTTTTTTGTACAAAACCTTTTTAATTTAATATAAGCAAAATTATTTATTTTACATTTTGTAATTTTTTCTAACTCTTGCTTGGTTTTAAGATCTTTCCCAGAGATCTGACAAGTATACTATTCTGTGTTCACCTAATTTACTTAGAGTTTCCTTCTTTATATTCAAGTCTTTCACCCATTCTGAATTTATCTTGGTGTGGGGTGTGAGATGCTGATCTAAACCTAATCTCTCCCATATTGTTTTCCAATTTTCCCAGCAGTTTTTGTCAAATAGTGGATTTTTGTCCCAAAAGTTGGGCTCTTTGGCTTTATCATACACTGTTTGCTGACGTCACTTACCTCAATTCTATTCCACTGATCCTCCCTTCTATCTCTTAGCCAGTATCATATTGTTTTAATGAATGCTGCTTTATACTGTAGCTTAATACTGCTAAGCAACTTTCCTTCAAGTTTTTTTTCATTATTTCCCTTGATATTCTTGATCTTTTGTTCTTCCGAATAAACTTTGTTATAGTTTTTTTCTAATTCAGTAAAAAATATTTGGTAGTTTGATAGGTATGCTAGAATCACCTGTTCACAGAATTTTCAGTTATTAAGTCTAGAAGATGCCTTAGAGGTCACCTACTCCAACCCAGTCATTTTATAGAAAACTAACAAACAAACCAAATATGTAAACATACTAAAGAGTATATTATTTACACAAGTAATTGCATATCACTGTCAATAAAAACTCCCTAAGATTTTTCTTTTGTTGTAATAGATTTCAGTATCTTTTAAATCACCTTCTCTAATAATTCATAAATAACTTTCTGTGTTTGAATTACATATTATTGCATTCAATTAAACAACCATTTGTAAATTTCTTTCCATGTATAAGCCACTTTATATATCACTATAGGATGAATGTAGGTTGGGAGGAGAGCAGATACAAACAAAAAATTGATACAATCTCTCCCCTTGAGAAACTTGTCATCTAAAAGGGAACATGTTCACTGAGAAAATCAAGAATTCTCTCATAAAACCTGAGTTTTAATCTGAAATGTTTATAGCAGAGATAAGAATTTCCAGAAAGCTTCCTGATTGTGATGACATCATGCTGAGAAGTGGTTAAGAGTTTAATGGATGATGTATCATATTTTAAAAATCTTTTAAGTGTCAGCATGAAATGAAAAATGAGAAAACTATGGAGCCTAGGAACATTTAATACTTGGGGGTTTCCCCTGATACAGACTTGTGCCATCAATGATACATTTAACTGCTGAAATGAATGGCAAACGATTGCATCAGCACAGAATATTTAGGAAAGCCAGATAATGGAAAAGGTGTTAGTGTAACTAAGTTCAAACCAATTTATATATAATGTTGTGAACAAGCATATGGTGAGCATGAGAAGAGAGAGCGTAAGGGACAGACCAGCTGAACCTGCAGGGAACATTGCGGTTATACTTGTTCAACCTAGATCTTTTTCACTATTGGTGTCTTTGGAATGAAGAAAGGTATTCCTGGGTTTTTGTGTTAGCCCTGGTTTATGAATTATTTTCTTACTTTTAAGTCCTGACATAGAGCACCACAGTCTTAGAGGATGGTGCTATGGTGAAAGTTGTGGAGAGATTCAGGCTAGACCTTCATGTGTTAATTGTACCAGATTAACTAATGCCTTTCTAAGCATAGGTGTCCCTCAAGGTTCTGTCCTAGGTCCTCTTTTCTTCCTCTATATATGTAGTGGCAAACCAATGACACACATGCCAGACAGAGCACGAAGAGCCCTCAGTGTGAGTACATGCTGTCATGCACCAGAGTTTATTACTAGAAAGCCAGAGGGACTCAGGCCAAGCTACTCCCTTCCCTCTCCACCACACCTGAGGACATTCCTCACTTCACCTGCCCCTCTGCCCAGCAGCCCAATGGGAGTGCTTCCTCCCTCTCCTGTCTGGGCTAAGGCTGGGGAGGGAGGACAGCACTTAGTCTGTAAAAGGTTCACCATTGCTGCTCTATACTACTTCTCTTGGTGAACTCATCAACTTCCATGGATTTTTTTCTCTCTGTGATGATGATTCTCAAATCTACCTTTATTTTCTCCATCTCTCTATTGACATCCAATACTCATATCTCCAACTGCCTTTCAAACATCCCTAATTTGGATGTCCAATAGACAAATTTCAACTCAATATGTTTAAAGTAGAACTCATTATTTTTCCATCTATACTCTCCTGCTTATCCCTACTACCACAGATGGCAACCTCCTTATCCCTCAGTTTCATAACCTCCAAGTCATCTTGGATTCCTTACTATTTCTCACTCTTAATATCCAAGCTGTTGCCAAGAACTTTTGCAAAATTACTTTTGTAAAATCTCCTTAATATATCCCCATTCTCACCTTTGACACTGTCATCTCATTGGTGCAAGTTTTTATTTTCTAACACATTGATTGTGGCAATAATGTCCTTTTGGGCCTATCTGCCTCATTATCCATTCTCCACTCCAATCCATCCTTCATTCAGTCACCCAAGTAATTTTCCTAAAGAACAGGGCTGACCATGTTCTTTACCCACTCAGCTAACTCTAGTTGCTACGTAATATCTCCACAATCAAATAGATAATGCAGTTTGCCATTTAAACAGGCTTCATAACCTAACTTATTCCTATCTCTCTAGTCTTCTTATACTTCCAAACCAGTGACATTATCCTCTGGCTGTTTTGTGAACAAGACAATCTATCCCTTTGCTCTGGCTATTTTCTCTGGCTGTCTCCAATACTTGTAATTCTCATCTTCTTCACCTCTGACTATTGACTTTCTTGGTTTTAAGTCCCAAATTAAAATCCCATCTTTCATATGAAACCTTTCCCAACCTCTCTTAATTTTAGTGTATTTTCTCTGTTATTTCCTATTTATGGTGTTTATAGTTTTCTTTGGGAATATTTGTTTGCCTCTTATATTGTAACCTCCTAGATGGCAGAGACGGTCTTTTACTTCTTTTTGAATCCCTGGCACTTTGGAGAATGTCTGACCATAGATACTTGGTAAATCATAATTGATTGATTTATTGATTGATATAATTATTAATTTCTCATCCTTAAGTAAAGGAATCCACATAATGTGCACTGAGCATATTACACTGAAGGACAGTGTTAACAATAACAGATGTTGGCAAGCATCTGGATGGTGGCAATTAATGTGATAACAGATAATTGAAATTATAGCTGTGTACCCAAAATAAGCATCACAAGTTCCATCCATATCTAGCAGGAAAAAGCACAATTTAAAGAGATGTTTACCATGGCTTTGTTTTCAGGGCTGGTGTACCTTTTATCAGACTAGACCAATTTCCCATGGCCTACAGTAATGGGCAACCTTTTGAGCTTGGTGTGTCAAAATTTGGCAAAAAACCCAGCATAATTTGGGTGGTGTGTCAGTTCAAGAAAAAAAAACATAATTTTGAGACATTTATAGTTTAAATATCAAACATTTATAATTGTAATATATAACTATATTTAATAAACCAAAATAGGTAAATAAATATAGGTAGAATTATCATCTATAGTGCACATATTATTTACACTACACTACAGCAAATGTTTTAACCTCGGCATGTGGTCCCATAATTCTCTGTATTCTGCCGCATGCAGCTGCATGTCATCAAAATTAGCTACATGTGTCAGTGCTGACACACGTGTCACAGGTTTGCCATCACCAGCCTACTGTGATGCTAGTAGAGAGTAGAAGAGTGTAATGGCAGCTGAGTATCTGTGAAATTTGGAGACAATTCCCAGTGGTACTGAGTAAGCATCCTTTCCTGTTTTACCTGGATGTGTTGTTCATTGCTCTAGATATTATATTTATGGGTAGCAGATTCAGTCGGGAGCTTCTCTGGCTTTTTTGTTTCTTTGACACTTATGTTGAAGTCTATACAACTTGACATCCAGAAAAAATAGTGTAGTATATCCAGGAAGGGATTGAAAGAGTGATGATATATCTTGTAGATTTGACTTTAGAGTCTTGTGTCCTTATTCTCCAGAAGTTATCTTAATTCCCTGTCTCCTAGGAGGACTTCCCACTAATGAATTCCCCCCTAATATTTTGGGAAACATGTTTGTAAGAGATTTAGAAACCTATATGTTAGCCAGCTCTATCATAAACTAACTTGGGAAATTCAGGTCGACTGTACCTCACATTTTTCATCTATATAACATGAAAAGATTGGGCTCAGTGGTGTCTAAGTTCTTGTCTAGAGCTACAAAAAAGGATACAAGGGATTATATGTTAATCTTGTCTAAATTTTTTCATAATCCAACTGTAGATCATTCTCTAAAAGGAGAAGTAATGAATATAGATTCTTTTTTTTCTATGGTTTAATCCTCTGTTCTTCTGAGTACCTTCCCCTTATTTATATAGTGCAGTGATGGGCAAACTGTTTAAAGAGGGGACCAAAGGAAAGGAAATGCTCATCTGTTAGGCTGTTTCTAAGGCAAATCTTTTGAAGTTTAATTGTATTGTATCCTACTCATTGTATTCATTAGATTAGGAATAATGTCGTGCAGCAGGCCACATCTGGCGCTGCAGTTTGTCCATCACTGATCTAGTGCAATGGAGATGTCAACATATTTATGCCTGCCTGCCATACCACTTTTGATGAATTTGTCCAATATATTTTCTATAAGAAGCTATCCAACATTCTCAGCCATTCTTTCTCTTGACATTGTGAATATTCCAGTAGAACAAAGAGGCTAGTAGTACTTTTTATCTTAATACATTATGATTCATCATCTTTTTTGTTCATACATTTCTATAAGGTTGTCTTTACTCCTCTTCTACTTTCAGTCTCCATATTTTCAATTTGCTACAGCATAATTCATTTTGTTCTACTATGTTTATGCTATAGAGCAGTGATTCCTAAAGTGGGTGCTACCGTCCCCTGGTGGGTGCTGCAGCAATCCAGAGGAGAGGTGATGGCCACAGGTGCATTTATCTCTCCTATTAATTGCTATTAAAACTTTTAAAAATTAATTTCCAGGAGGCTAAGTAATATTTTACCTGTAAAGGGGGCAGTAGGCCAAAAAAGTTTGGGAACCACTGCTATAGAGGCTCCTCATTCTTTCCCCTTTCTTATACTCAATTAATTGGGTAGATTGTGGTAGTTATTAGCAATAACAATGTAAAAAAAGAAAAGGGAAAAAGAAGAGGAGCATTGTAATATTTTTTTAATGTAAAGAAGAGAAATTCGGAAGGAAGTACAGAATAGACAAGCAAGGTAGTAAAACTGACTTTAGAATTTATTATATACTTTAAAAAATCATATTGTGTGAAATGGAAGTTCTCATTTTATATATGTCCTTTAATTTATAGGCTAAAACTTTTATGTGTGCTTACATTTAGAATAATAAAAATGAAATAAATAAATATCTCTCAGAAAGCAAGATTCATCTGATATCCTTTCTTCTACCCCTTCTACCACATCTGTATATTTTTTCACTTATCTCAAATATTACATTTACAAGTTCATTTCCTTCTTCCATTCTCTACTACATTTCTCAGAGGCTGTAGTCCCAACTTTTCTATCAGACCCAGGAATCCTCTTAGTTCTGGAAGAAATTTTAGCCTTAAAATTCATGCCTTGGAAGTATCTTCCACCCTTCGGATTAGATCCCTCCTCTCAGAATTTCCAATTAAAGAAAGAGCTCAGGAAAGCCATGATTTCATTGCTTACCAGTCTAAATCTGTGCTCTTGGGCTAGGTGCAGATGATTGTTTCTAATGCTCTATGGTTTCTATTTAAAACAACTGTTAAAAAGTAAATATCAGGGGGGCAGCTGGGCAGCTCAGTGGATTGAGAGCCAGACCTAGAGACAGGAGGTCCTAGGTTCAAATCTGACCTCAGACACTTCCCAGCTGTGTGACCCTGGGCAAGTCACTTGACCCCCATTGCCTACCCTTACCACTCTTCTGCCTTGGAGCCAACACAGTATTGACTCCAAGATGGAAGGTAAGGGTTTAAAAAAAAGTAAATATCAGGGTAGGTATCTGGTGGCCCTTTGGATTGAGAGCCAGGCCTAGAGATGGGACAGGTTCTGGGTTCAAATCTTGCCTCAGACACTTGCGTGACTCTGGGCCAGTCATTTAACCCTAATTGCCTAGCCCATACCACTCTTCTGCCTTGGAATAAATGCTTAGTAATAATTCCAAGAGTTTTTTTAAGTAAATATCATTCTGTTAAATAGCAGAGGTGAAAATTTTGTTGAGCCATGCAAAAGATATCTTAATGTTGCTTTTCGTTTTGTAGTTATTAATTTGTTTGGCTTACCAAGACTAAAATCTTCAAAAAATCAACAAAGTATTTTGAAAAAAATAATAGTGCCATTTTAGTAGCAAACTTTACAGAGAAAATCATAATAAGCAATATTTTCAACAATATATTAACAAATCTGAATAGCTGTTTTAGGATTATTCTAGGATTTTGTTAATCAAGATTGTACAAATAAGAACTGCTGGCTTCTTACTCTATGTGGCTCTAAATTACAAGGATTGGGTACACATTGGGAGAATTTAAACTTATCTGGCTTATGGACCCTATTATGCAAATCTAGGAATTTCATGGTCTGCTCATCCCAACATCAGGAGGACAGTTACCACTTTCCCTTATAAGCACATTGACTCAGAAAGCTCAAAACATGAAAAAGTTTACTTAGAAGTTAGGTTTAGGGATTCGATCTTTAATTAATTGATATAAGGAAATCATCAGTAAAGAAAATACCATATTTTCTCTTTAATATTTTATTTTAAAGGATTGCCTAGAACATTTAGAAGTTAACTGACTTGCCCAGGGTTACACAATCAGGATATGCTAGAGGTGAAAATTAAACCCAGATCTTCCTGACTTTAAGGCTAACTACAATATTCTCACAATCAAAGATTAAGGTTCACAAACAAGACTCATAAAAATCCACAGGAAATTATGATACCCATCATGAAACAATATTCTCTCTCTAAAAAACTGTAGTCTCAATTTATATCTGGGTATAGAACTGACATTGGTATGGTTGTAGGAAGTGTTCATTTCAGTAGTTTTCCTCTTTATAAAATTCTCCAACTAGACAGCATTACTTGCTCTTGTAACATCCCTAGAAAAAAGAGTAAGATATTAAATTCTTTGTGGGGTTGTTGTAGCTTTCTTATCTTTCAATCAGTAGGTCTCAGTTCATAGAAGATGGCACCAGACATTCCCTTTCCCAGATTTCTCTGAGTCATTCCTTTATAATAACCATCTGGGCAGCATGTTAAGAGTTCAGTAAGCTACTCTAGATTAGGATACCCCTTATCTCTGAATTTACCACAGTTCTCATGGCATGATATTTACAAATTCTTTCTGGAGGTTGAAGGAAGAATCTCCCTTTGCACATTCAAGAAAATCTTCCTGCCCAGTCTCATTTGCTTCTGTAAAATTAACAACTCAATGAATTGATTATGGATATAAACTGATTAGATACTCTGCTTGCTGTGCTTACAAAGTATATTCAGTTTATATAAGTGAAGTGAAGCTCATAAGTGAACTCTTCAGGGCCAGGTGCAAGGATGCTAAGGAGGCTCTTGTTATACAAAAATAAAATATTTATTAAGAGTATAAGGATATAAAAGGATATAAAATAATTTTAACTCTAAGGGATTCAAACTCCACTCAAAATAAAATTCTATGGTTCTGGAAGAAACCACTTCTCCTTTTTACACTGATCCTTCCTGATGTGACTAACCCATATTTTGCCTATTCTACAATAAACTAACACTATTATCCTTTAAAAAAGTATATAATTCTTAACTTTGTCTCCAAGTTATAAAAATAACAAAGGTCAGCTGGCTGAGCCTCAGCAAGAACCCAGGTAGGACTCTTAGCCTCAGCAGACTCAGAGTCCAAACCGAAGACCAGATTTTTCTTTGGTCTTCTCAGAGATAAGACAATCTATGAAATAGCAACTAGTTTTTCCCCATTGGAAAAGGAAATAACTTAGCTCCTTCAGGCTTTTCTCTACTTTCCTTCTGCCTTCAGACAGTGAGGAGAGAGAGAACAGATGTCATCTGCTCCCAGCACTCAGAGAGAGTCACTACCACTCCCAGAGAGCAACTGCCAAACCTCTCAGAGCAACTGCCACAGAAAAACTGTTAAATCTTTCCAACACACTGTCAACATTTGAAACTGACACTGCCTCAGATCTGTTTCAAACTCCAATTTTTTCTCAAACCAACTTCTCCACTTTTTACCTCTAAACAAATATAACAGGACTTAATTTCTAATATGATCGTTATAATTTCTATCATAGTTTATATCCTTTGCTACTTCATCAGGCCTCCCTAAGCATCTAAGAATGCAAAAGGGAAGGCTTCACTCTTGTTCCAGTCATTTTTTTAGTCCAGTTATAGGCAAACTATGGCCCGTGGGCCAGATGCAGCCTCCTGAAATGTTCTATCTGGCTGCACGACATTATTCTTAATTTGACAAATAAAATGAGTAGGATACAATACAGTGAAACTTTGAAAGAGTTATCTTAGAAACAGACTGACAGATGAGCATTTCCTTTCCTTTGGTCCCCTCTTTAAAAAAATTTGCCCATCACTGTATTCCATTATGATTTTCTCTGAGGTAGCTGGACAGTATTGTACAAATAACAAAGGGCCATTTCCAGAAGTATCTAGAGGACATACACAACTCCCTGTTGTAATGGGTACTAGAGAAAAAATCTTACGTCTCTACTATAATTCTCTTCTCTATTTTCTTAAACATTTAAATGCCATTCTTTCCATATATGGAAGTTGCTTTCCCCCCTTTTTAAAAATGAGTTCAGAGATCAGAGGGTTCCGGGTTAAGATGGCGGCAGAGTAAGAAGCAGCTCTTAACCTCTCCTGACCGAAACATACAAAACTCCTCAAGGGGACATAAAAACAAGTCCAGACGAACGGAGGAACCCCACAATAGGGCACAGCGTGGAAGGTACGTGGAATCGAGACATTTCCAGGCTATAAAGGGCTCTCACTCAATCGCGGGCTGAGCAACCGCCCCACCCCCAACCCCTCCACACTCATCTATAGCTCCGAACCCAGCTAAAAAGAAATAGGGCAAGTTTGGGGCACCCATCGAGTCATCAGCAGCTCCGGGACCTGTTCCTGAGAGCAGCTAGACTTAGGACCCCATTAAGTCAAAAAAAGCACGCGAAATCTGAGCGCGCGGGAGCAGGACGCTGGGCGCAGAGTGCTGGCTGAGCAGAGGCGTGGGCGGAGGCAGACACAACCAGGAACTAAAGCCTAAGTGGGGAACCAGTGCAGATGGGTATACGACTGTGGAAGCAGCGCCCTGAGACTTGTAAAGAAAGCTCCAGCAGAGGATCAAGCAAGAGGGCCCACCAGGGGGCTTGACCTTGGAAAAAACCAGAACTCAGACCTCAGGAGCCAATAGATCGCGAACAGACACTGAGCGCGAGGATAAAGCTGAGAAGCTGCTGGGCTAATGATGGCTACTCAGCATCAGGAAGTTCAGAAGAGAAAGAATAATAAAAAAAAGAAGAAGTCTTTAACACTCGACAGCTTTTACACAGAGAAAATCCAGACAACCGAGCAAACAGAGGAGGAGAACAAACAAGCATCCGGACCCTCCTCAAATAAGGAAAACTCCTCACAAGCTATGGAAGAGTTCAAAACTGAGATTCTGAGGAAAATGGAAGAGATCTGGCAAGAAAATAACAGTTTAAAAGGTAGAATCTTGCAATTGGAAAGTGAGGCTCAGAAATCAAATGAACTGATAAGCAAATTGAACACCAGAAATGACAAGATTGAAAAGGAATACCAAAAGATTATAGCCGATAACCAGTCCCTAAAGGCTAGAATCGAGCAATTAGAAGCTAATGATCTCTCAAGACAACAAGAACAAATAAAACAAAGTCAAAAGACTGAAAAAATAGAAGGAAA
>NC_058132.1:274449552-274463206 GCF_016433145.1 Gracilinanus agilis | reverse complement strand
GCCATTCTGGCTGGCAATTTGGAATCATGCTCAAAGGGCTATAAAAGAATGCCTGCCCTTTGACCCAGCCATACCATTGCTGGGTTTGTACCCCAAAGAGATCATAGATAAACAGACTTGTACGAAAATATTCATAGCTGCGCTTTTTGTGGTGGCAACAAATTGGAAAAGGAGGGTGTGTCCTTCAATTGGGGAATGGCTGAACAAACTGTGGTATATGCGGGTGATGGAATACTATTGTGCTAAAAGGAATAATAAGCTGGAGAAGTTCCAGGCGAACTGGAGAGACCTTCCTGAACTGATGCAGAGCGAAAGGAGCAGAGCCAGAAGAACTCTATACACAGAGACTGACATTCTGTGGTAAAATCGAATGTAATGGACCTCTGAACCAGCAGCAATACAATGACCCAGGACAATTCTGAGGGATTTATGGTAAAGATGCTACCCACATTCAGAGGAAAGACTGCAGGAGAGGAAACATATAAGAAAAACAACTGCTTGAACACATTGGTTGGGGTGGACATGATTGGGGATGTGGACTCGAAACTACCACACCAATGCAACTACCAACAATTTGGAAATTGGTCTCGATCAATGACACATGACAAAACTAGTGGAAATGCGCATGGGTAGGGGGGGCGCGTGGGGTGGGTTGAAGGGGAAAGGAGGAGCATGAATCATGTAACCATGTTAAAAATGAATATTAATAAATGTAAAAAAAATGAGTTCAGAAATAAAAAGGAAAAAATGAAAATCTAAGTTATTTCTCATAAAGAATGTGTAAAATATAAAGTAATGAAATAAAAAAAAAACATTCATTCACAAACTTAAACAGTCAAATTAGTGTTCTCTGAGTGATCAAGTTGGGAGGTCATATGCTTATTTTAATTATGTTGTCATTGATCAGAACAGTTTTAGAACTCCTTTCTTATATTATCTTTAGAGTCTATTGTACATTCCTTGAGATTTCCTTAGTTGGGACAACTGTTTGGATGTTCAGCTTAGACTCAATTTTTGAGGAAAGTCCTGGATTAGTCATAGTCCACTGTGGCAGATAAGATAGGGGAATCAAACTGAACAATAGCATTTTGGCTGGGAAAGAAACAGCCCATGAAGGCATGGCTATAAATTATTGAGGATATTTTCCTTTGGTACCCTCATACAAGATTTTGATAATAATTTTGGAAGAGTTTTTCCAAAAAGCTTTTAAGCAATGTTGAGGATATTGGAATAAGCAGAAAATCTTTCCAGGTGACTCCTTTGAAGGAAATACTCATTTAAGAACATCTTCTTCTTTTAATGTAGTTCAGATCCACAGCTTAAGAGTCATACTTGATAACACACATATTCACTCACATATACCCACAGTTTCTATAACTAAATGATTCATATTCACAGAAATCAAAAGATCTTATTTGCAAAGATCTTAAGTGATGTTGAGCTGTGAGTCATGTTGATTTTAAAGTAAGAAAGCAGGTTAGGGATTAAGTAAGGTCAAATTTTAAGATGTCAAGACCTTCTAGAACAGTGATTTTAAATTTAGAAGAATTTTGAAGACTGCAATGAAAGCAGTTTTTTCCCCATTTTTTTAGAAATAGAGAGAACACGCTCTTTCAATGTTGAGGGGAGACAAAGATGATTTGGGTATTTAATTGATGGCCAAGACATTAGGTCAACATGCTGTGCTTATTGGTGCTACACAAACACTTTACAGACATAGAAATGGACTAGATGTGTCATAAATTGTCTTTTAAAAGGAGCCTCGGAGTCTAGCTGGCATGGAAATACAATGGCCTTTAATACCCTTTGGCTAATCTTTTCATTATTTATTATATGTGTTCAGCATTACATAAAGCATAAGGAGAAAGAAGTAACACTTTCAGTTGGAAAGAGTTTGGGGAGATCTTTTTTCATAGCAGTTTCAAAATGAATCCAATGACATTACATCATGTCCATTTTATATGATAGTAGGTTTGTGATTTCATCAGTTAAGTACTCCTTTAATTGATGCAAATTTCATCTCAATGCCTTCCAATGCTGTCATTAGTATACATATTTTCCCATAAACTATCTGTAGAATCAGACCTCGTTACCACTACCACCCCTCATTTTATGGATTTATTACCTGAGACCAAGAGTTGTTAAATGACTTGTCCAAATTCATGTGGTGAATTGAATGCAGTAGAATGTGAATTTTTACTCTGGTTCTTTAACTTCAAATCTAGTACTTTTTTTCCTGCACAACCTTAGATACAATGTAATTCAATTTATACCTGATCCAAAAGTCCTTTTACAAAGTCCCTAAAATATGGACACCTCAAATTTTCTTAAAGATGCCTCAATGTTAAGAGAACACACTATATCTCAAATAGTCCCTTTTACTTCTGGGTAGCTAAAATTTTTAGTTATTTTTCACCTTTACACTCAGCCTAAATCAGCTTCTCTATAACTTCCACCTATTATTATGAGTTCTACAAAGCTTTGCCTCTAAAGTCTAATACCCCTTTCCCATGACAACCCTTCAAATACTTGAAGACAGTTTATCATGTCCTTTGTAAATCTTCTCCAAGATAAACATTCCCCTTTTCTTTAACTGATCCCCATATGGAACATTCTCTAATTTTTTCATAATGCTAGTTGTGCTCTTTAGGACATGTTCCAACACATTTGTATTTTTCCTCAAATATGATGCCCATAACTGAACAAAATACTTGAAATGCCATCTAATGATGGTGATGATAACAACAACAAAAACAATAAAAATTATAAAATAGCAAGCATTTATATAGCACAATAATCAATACCTAATTTTATCCTCACATATTATTATCCCTATTTTACAGATTAGGAAACTGAATCAGTGAGAACAAGTGACTTTTCCCAAATTACATAGCTACTACATATCTAAGGCATGATTTGAACTTATTTTTTTTAACTCAATTGTCAACATTCTATCCATTCTTCCACCTAAACAGGGAAAAGTATAGTATCACTTTCCCAGTTGTATACACTGTACTACTTTTTTTTTAAACAAATTCATACCTTCTATCGTATTATCAATTCTAAGCCAGAAGAGTAACAACTTGACTAGGCAAATAAGATTAAATGTCTTCCTCAGGGTCACACAGCTATGAAGTATGTGAGGCCATATTTGAACCAGGTCCTCTTGACTCCAAACCACTCTATGTGCTTCTCTATCCACTGTGTTACCTAAATACCTCTAATGAAACACTATTTTTAAAATTTTTGAATTTAAAAAAATATTTTTGCATGCTTATATAATACATTTTCTTTCCCTCCCCTTCCCGAGCAATTGAACTCTGTTATACAAATGTAATAACTTTATATCTATTTTCATATTATTCAATTTTACAATAGAGCAATCTTTTGAAACTAAAACTCCAAATCATGTATCCATGTAAATAAGTGATAAATCATATGTTTTTCTTCTGCATTTCTACTCCCACAATTCCTTCTCTTGATGCAGATAACATTCTTTCTCATAAGTGTCTTGGTATTGTCCTGAATCATTGCATTGCTACTAGTAACAAAATCCATGATATTGGATCATTCCATAATTTTTCACTTTCTCTGTACAATGTTCTCCTGATTCTGCTCATTTCATTGTGCATCACTTCATGGAGGTACTTCTTGTTAATATAGAAATTCTCCAGTTCATCATTTCTTATAGTACAATAGTATTCCATCATGTTCATATACCACAATTTTACTGAACAACTCAATGAATCCCTAGATAACATTACTATTCTGGAATGCCATGTAACACTTGACTCATGTTGAAATACATTAAAAATATAAAGATATTTTTCTCAGGGTCTATTGTTTTGTGACTCTTGTTCCCTATTCTGTATTTACCAAACATATTTTCATTACTTAAATATAGAATTTTATATTTATCTACATTAAATTTTATGTAACTTAGTTTAATTTCATGTTTTAGTCAGTAAAGATCTTTTGGGTTACTGACTGTTGTGAGAAAATTGAAGGAATTGAAGGGACTAGGATAGCAAATAGTTAATTGTTAGAACTGAGTGAACCATACTGGCTCTATCTTGTGACTCAATACTAGAATTAGTTTAATCACATTTGTATTCATTCCAAATTCTATCATGTGAGAAAAGTTTATTCATTTGTGGGAATTGCCTGGCAAACTGGACCACTTGTACTTAATGTTTTGAGACCCCTTAAACAAGGACTTTGATTATGTTGACAAGAAATTCAATCAGACCCTAAGATTTAGGTGAAGAGTTTTCTCATGATTCTACATCTCAAATCTTACCTGAAAACTGCCCAGATAATATTGTATAAATGGAGATTTTTAAACCTTGGACTTTATCCGTTATAAGACCCTTAGTATTTTCCAAAATTCCCTTTAATCTCTCCTGTGCCTCCACATTTGCACGGTCACATTATTGTTTTATAAGTTCTGTTGCTCCTCCTTCTTCCTCTTTTGCTCTCATGAGCGTGGCTGAAGTTAGTTTAGTACCTTTCAATTCTAGTTTTTTATGTTAGTTTATTGTTAATAAAACTTATAAAAATACAATATTTCGTTCTTATATATTATTTTTAATCTCCACACTACTCAGTTATTATTTCCATGTTTGATTATTTGTAGATACTTGGAGAAGAGTGTAATAACTTTTTCTGAATTGAGAAAATTGTCCCTATTCACTTTTCCCTTCCAACTTAGAGAACCTTTATTCTTTCATCTAATTAGAAATCAGATTATCTAATGTTGTATTGTTTACTTTAATGGATTGGCCTTATTTAAATAATTGTTTTTAATGTATAAAGGACTGCTGTATGCAAGATTCAGCCCTAAGCTGAGGAAGGACTTTGGGACAACTGATATGCATTGCTTAAAACAATATGCACAGAAGACCAAACCTTTGTGCCCTCAGTCATTCCATCTTTTGTTCATTACATTGTCAGGTCTTGTATTAGTTATCTCTCCAAACTTAATGCCATCCAGAAATTTTATAACCACACATACTGTCTGTATCTTTATTTAAGTCAGTTATAAAAATGTGAAAAAACTCAGGGACAATGATGGAGATTTTACCAATAAAATGGAGGCATTCTTTTTATTCTTTTTTAAAAATCTACTTTGGAACCAATGTTTTGCTTAAGACTGTCAAACTGCTAAATTTCATTTTCAATATATAACACATATATTTTCCTTGCTTGTCATATATGCTCTTACAAGTGTCTTTTTTGATATCCACTTGTACTTAACAAGCTCTTTTTTTTAATTGCCCTTTGGATTAGGTCATCCTACTTCTTCTGATATAGTAGTATGCTATGTTTATAATAACAGGGATGTTTGGGAAGCTGATGGACTGGCCTGAACTAGGAGCCTGCGAGACTCACTTCTCCCCCACAAACAGGCTTGAGTGAGTAGGGAGGGGGTAGGGTACTCTTTGCTCTCATACCCCTCTCCCCCAGCAGTTGGTTTTCAGTTGAATATGGAAGCAGGCCAGTGTGTCTTCAGACAGGACTCAGCAAAGCCAATCTCTTATGATGTTCACTATCTCCACTTATATTCTTCACAGGTCTGATTGAGGGACCAAGGGGAAACTTGATCTCTTGATGTTAAGGACTGAGAAGGATCTGACTTCTTAGGCTGGCAACTGACAGGAACCAAGCTTAATGGCAGTAGTGAGTATACCCAAATAATACCCAGGAAAAGCTATTAAAAGATGGAATTCATATAGATAAAAGAAGGAAGGGATAGGCAAGGAGGGGATAACTAGGATTTGGAAAAGATCTGGAAAGCCCTGAACTGTCAGGTAGGAACTTCCACTCCCCGCCAGGAGGGAGTGGCAGACAATATCTACCCTTGATCTTAGCCAAAAGGTCGAGAAGCAATAAAGGAGACTTAATATCTAACTGGCCCTCTAAGCTTATAATAATCACTTCTAATATCTAAATAACTAAATAACTATTATATTGATGCTGGAAAGGTCTAATCCTACTAGACAGGCAAACTCCTGAGTAGAAACCACAATGGCTTTTGCCACTATGGCCTCCCAGGCAAACTCCAAACCAGGAACAGCGAGCAGAGAGACCTGCTCACCTCAACCCTCCAGGAATCAACTGTTAAACCCCTTTCCAACTGTCCCCTCACCCAGAGTTCTCCAGGGGGGTCCCCTAGAATTCTGGGTGAGGCTTGACCCTGTATCTTGCAGGAATTCTACCCTACCATTTTCCATATTACAAGTATTAAAAGATTCTCAAATCTTTTTCTTCTCTAAATGTTACTGCTAGTGTTTCTAGTACAATGTTAAATAATAGAGGTGATAATGGGCATCCTTGTATCAAGCCTGATCTTATTTGGAAGGCTTCTAACTTATCCCCATTGCATATGATGCTTGTTAATGGTTTTAGATATATAAAGTTTATTATTTTTCAGAGAGGTCCTTCTATTCCTATACTTTCTAGTGCTTTTAATAGGAATAGGTGTTGTATTTGTCAAAGGCTTTTTCAGCATCTATTGAGATAATCATGACTTTTGTTTGTTAGCTTGTTCATATGGTCAATTATATGAATGGTTTTTCCTAGTATTGAATATTTTCTTCTATTTGTTGAGTTCTATTTTTTAAAGACTGAATTTCATCCCTGGCTTTTTGGTCATCCTTCTCCTTCTGGTTTGATTTCATTTGTAGATTATCTTTTGCCTTCTTTGCTTTGTTTTTGAGCAGGTCAATTTTGGATTTTAAGACTTTATTTTCTTGTTTTAGTTCATGTATTTCCTTTTTCAAATTATCTTCAGCCTCTCTAGTTTGTTTTTGAGTTCCTGAAGTTCTTGATTTAAATGAATTTTCAGATCTTCCAAAGCCTGTGTCCAATTGACTGGAGCTTCCTGATCATCTATTTCATTTGCTATTTTTTCACTTCCTAGAAAGAAGCTGTCAATTCTAATTTCTTTTCCCATTTTCTGTTGTTTACTCGTATTTTTTTTCCTTTTTTGTTTTACTAGTTCAAGCTAATGGATTTAATGAGCTTTGATGAAAGATCTTCCCCTAACTGGCAATGGAGGTTTGTAGTTACATTCTCTGCATTCTATGAGGGAGGGGTGTTAGAGTTTCCCTGCCCTCTGACAATTTCTTGTCTGTCCAATTGATGGGATTAAGCCTGGACTGATTTAGACTGTATTGCAGGGGTTGGCAACTTTTTTGGCCGTGCGTGCCATAAACGCCACATTTTTTAATATTTAATTTCATGAGAGGCTTACAGTGCTCACAGTGTGTGCTCCTGTAACAGTGTGCGCTCCTGTAACAGCACCTGAAAAAAATTTGACTTTATGGCTCCTGCACGAAGAGCCATATCTGGCCCTCAAAAGAGCCAGATATGGCTCAAGAGCCATATATTGCCAACCTCTGCTGTATTCCTTAATGTGCCCTGAGGCTAAAACCTCAAGAGAGAAAAAAAATGGGGGGACAAGATGGAGTATTTTCGCTGAGCTTTCAAGCAGTAAGCTCCCCCTGCTCTGTTCTGCTGTTAGACCTGGTTTTCATTTCTCTTAAAGAGCTCTGTTCTTTATCTCAGAGTTTTAAATCAAGTAGGTCTGAAGTTTTGCTCCACCTAAGCCATCATCTTCTGAGCATTTTTGCTGTGTTTCTCTGGCTTTATCCTCTAGCTACCTCCCCATTGCCTGTGTTCAACTCCCTGAGTCCGGTGCTAGCAAGGCCCTCTTTCCAGGGTGGTGTGCCTGCCAGGTGATTTCATGGGCCACTGGAGACTCCACACAGCCCAAGGGGGAGGGGTTTTGGGCTTCCCCTTCTATACTCTCAGACCCAACAGTTCAAGAATTCAAGCCTTTTTCTTGGCATACCTCTTGAGCTACCCAGCAGTAGGATCCCCTGCTCTGTCCTGTTGTTAGATTTGGTCCTCTTTATTCTTGAAGTGCTTTGTTTTCTCTCTCAGTGTGGAAAGGGTACAGAGGTTTTAAGATATGCTCCATCGAAGCCGCCTTCTTCCCAGAATCTGGGATCCTTTATTTTAGCTACCATTCAACTTATATATAATTTTCCTTTATGCTAACAAAAATCAAAAGTTGTTTTTTTTAAATCCACAGTATGACTTAAAAGAGGGCTCTTCTCTAAATAGAAGGGCCCAAGGCTTCAAAGAATTAATTTCTGATGTGTTAAGAAACATTTTTTATTTATTTCTGCCTTAATATTTATTAATTATCAATGATTTATAATTGAAAGCTCAAAGTATTATTTTTTCATGAAATGAGAACTGCTATAAGACTCAGAGAACATATTTTTATATTATCAGAGCACTGCAAAAAATATGAAAACTATTTATTATTTACATCAACCACATCAGGTAAGAGTTGTTTAGATTTATATTTTCACATTGTTTATCTCTTTCTACTTTAGTCATGGAGGTCTTCACAGTTCCCCTAATAAGAATGAGTGTTTCTGAAATAATGAGGAAATCTAGGATGGGGAGCATCAACTGGAAACAGTAACCATATAACAGAGAATTAGTATGAAATTTTGGCACCTTGGGAATGCAATATGAAACATAATTTCAAAGCAAAAATTTATATATTACCTAAAATAATACAAAATGTCATGGGAGCAGTGCCCTAAAACTTTGCATCTATGCTGGCTGGGTTATTTTTATCTTATTTCTCTATATCCTAATTCTGTATATTCTAATATAAATCCTAATTTTTCTTTTTTTTTCTGTATGTAAGTCATCCTTGAGCCTTATTTGTCTCAAGACACTAAACATTCAGTCTGTTGACATTACTCCTTGTGTGACTGAAAATGAAATAGCCACAAAGAGATCCAGAATCTCTCTGATGTTTAATAGGATATGGTGGATATTTCAGATAAGGGGAATTTGCTCAGCAAAATCAGCTAAGGATGTCCTCAAAGCATAAGCTTGTTGAATATCCTTCTTCAGTTAAGACTAAATAAATCTCTCTTTATTAACTTTTGGATCACCTTCAAGTGGCTTATTTTGTTCCAGTATTGAACATAAAGTATCAGAGAAATGGTCTGCATCAATCTGAGCTCAAGTACAGAAGGAATAATCAAGAAAAACTGAGCTGAAAAGGAGACATTATCTACTATCTTGGTTACCATCTGGATGGAAGGTAGTAGTATATTTTTATGTATTTATAATATGTTACTGCTCTTGGGCAAAGTCTTGATCACCCCATCACAGTTATGTGTTGAGGTACTGATTATTCAAGGACATCAGAGGTCAGTATATTACTCACACAGAGCTCCTAAGAGTCCCTTTGCTTGCAATTTCATTTTTAAGTTCACCATCAAGGTCAAGAGGATCTATTATCCACAAGTACAATTCTTATACCAAAGAGTTTAACCAATGTTGAGTTCAGATAGTACAATGAAAAAATCATCATTAAATCAATAAGCAAGGAGTGAAATAACCAGAGAGTTTGCAGATAGAGTCAACAAAATTATCTAGGAGTCAGCAGGATTAGAAAGGGAAAGAAAAGAATGCTAGGGTTAGAGACAGGTCAAAGTTGCTTGTGTAATATAACCCCATAGGGAAGGGATTTCACATATGAAAATTTTTTGACTCCTCTAGTCTCATAGTCAGATTCTTCTCTTGTTCTTACAGCAATTCCATGACCAAATAATACGCAAAAGGAAGATAAACTAGAGGATTGTGCAGTGTGCATATCTTCATTTTCTATGGTGCTTATGTTTATTAAGCTTGAAGATTAAGTGTAAGATATTTAGGAAAATAAAGTATTAGTTGTAATTTATTTGAAACTCTTCATTAAAATGTAAGAAGTAACTCTGGGATAAATAACAAGATGGAAAAGATCCTATTTGTTAGCATTTATCTTAACTTGTTTATTTGCAAAGTGGCTTGTAATCACATTATTAGTTACTCTTCCTATTCACATATTAGGATTTAGAGTCTGAAGAAATCCATTGTCTTTACTTATTTCATGAAGTTAATGCCATTGGAAACACAATGGAGGAGGGATATTATGGTGCCTCCAAAACCCATTCTCACTTCCATTCTTTAGAAAGGCAAAACAGAATACTAGTAAGAAGAATAAGTTTCTTCAAGTAGTTCAATCCACCTCCAGAGAAAGAACTATTGGAGTTATATGGATGCAGATCAAAACATATTATCTTTCACATCAGTGTGTTTATATTTTTATTTTGAAGTCTTCATTTTATATGAATGTGTCCTTACACTAATGATCAGTATGGAAATGTGTTTTGTATTATAATACATGCATGGTCCAGTTTAAATTGCTTACCATACTGTAGTGGGTAGGGAGGGGGCAAGGGAAGGAAGAAAGGGAGGGAGACAGTTTGGGTCTTGCAATTTTAGAAAATGTATGTTGAAAATTGTTATTACATTGGTAATTGGTAAAATAAATTATCTTTGAGTCAAAAATAAAACTAATTTAAAAAAAAAGAAATGAAAGTCCATTTTATGGATATGCTCTAGAATGGAGAAGAAGCTATGAAATGAGATGAGTATCATTTCCCTAAGAACCAAAAATCAGTAACAGTATCCTGCCCATATAAGTTTAAAAGTTAATAATAGGAGAAAATAAGAAGTGATACCTCTATCCAGTTAGGTGAAGTCATAGAATAAGAAGGTATCAAGCTGCTGTGTCTTTTTGAATAAGAGTTTTCTGGAATTATTAAAGCTTCTTACAGAACACCTGAGGCCTATCTGAATCAGGTGACATAGTGGATAGAGAAGAGGCCATGGTCTGGGTTCAAAAATGGACTTTGATACTTACTTGATGTGGAATTCTGAGCAAGTCACCTAATCTCTGTTTGCTTCAGTTTCCTTAAGTGTAAAATGGGAATTATAACATCTACCTTGTAGTTTTTTTTTTAATTTTTTTTTTTTTAATTTTTAAACCCTTGTACCTCGGTGCACCGTCTCATAGGTGGAAGATTGGTAAGGGTGGGCAATGGGAGTCAAGTGACTTGCCCAGGGTCACACAGCTGGGAAGTGGCTGAGGCCGGGTTTGAACCTAGGACCTCCACTCCACTGAGCTACCCAGCTGCCCCATACCTTGTAGTTTTTTGAAGATCAAATAAGAGCTTATTTGTAAAGCATTTAGCACAGTGGTGTTATATAGATGTTCATTCTTTTCCCTCCCTCCAGTCCCAGTATTTTTTCTTAGGAAGATCCTGCTATTAATATTTCCTTAATTAATTTCAAATGAGCTAACTAAATTATTTGTGATTTCATTAGCTATATTTAATGACTCATATTGAAACTCATACATGACTTTTCCATCTTTTATGACAGAGAGTCTACCCAGTATTTAGCAGGACTTCTTTACTTTTGTCTGATCTTGCAAGGATCCCACTAGAACACATAGACTGGACTCTTGTTGTCCCTTACTCTCACCATGTGACTGCCCCACTTTTTTCAATCCTACATTTCCTAGATTAAAAAAAAAAGTACTCTGATTCTTTAAAGTTCCATATATGTAATATGATATAGACTGCTCTTCGCATCCATCTTATACCTCTCTATTGCATCCTCAGTGATACTCATTTTTAATTCCTCACAAAATAGTGTTCAATGATTCACAGTCATCAACAGAACCAGTAAAATTTTAGTATTAAATACACAGATCTCTTTTTTTGTGAGAAGGTTGGAGTTATTAAAAGGGATTTGTAATTTTCTGGAATCATTCCAAGCTGTTCTGTCCTCCTACTTAATTCAGAAGCCAACAAGCCCACTTACACCACTGTTCTTTTCCAGATACACACTTATGGAAAAATCTCTATAAGTTGTCCATCTGAATGAATGTCATAATTATGGTCAATTGTCATTCTTCCACTTAGGTTTTCCTGATGGCCCAAACTTGAACATGAAATTTCAAATTACAGATTTAGTTTCATTGGAATAATGATCTTAGATTTAGTATGTTGAAGAAATCTAGAACTATACTATAAGGGAAGAGATTGTTTCATTTTTACTTTTGTATCACTTCAGCACAGTACCCAGAACATAATACGTGATTAATACATGCTTTTGATTGATCAGCCTTCAAGATCATCTCTAGCATCCTCATTTTTCTGATCAGGTAGCTTAGGCCCAGATATGTCCTACAGCATATAATAAATTGGCAGAATATCCAGTACTAAAACCCAAGTCTTCTTACACAAGTCTCTATAGTTACTGTTCACTATTTTCCTTTGGTTTCCACAAAAACAAAATGGTAAGGATCACAACATTTTAAAAAATTCTTTTCAAACTAGATTTCATGTATTCTGAGTAATATTGCCATAAGATATGGTTTAGTGGAATTTCCAGTCAACTTGATGAATGTACACAGTGGTGAGTCTTTGTTTCATAACAACTGCAGATGAATTGATGAGTCAGAGCCACTTCTTTGTGTTGGCTCATGAAAAGAGAGGCAATTACAGTCATACTGTTTTTTGTTTTCTTGTCTTTTTGTGGAAGAACAGCAGATCTAAAAGTAGGTATAGGCCTTGTGAAGGGGGTGGTGTATCCTCTCATCCTCACAGTCACTAATAGTCACATTGATGGAGTATATGAGTTGCACATGCGCAAATATCCATGAGGCTTGAAAGGAAAGTTATGGAAACATTTCTGACTCAATCCTTAGAGATAATGTTATATGGAAATCTTTGTTTAAGAGATGGCATCCATAAAGACCACAACATAATCAAATGTTGGGAGTTACTGAAATCCATTCTCCTGGATCACTCCTGTAGCAATCCGAAGTTTAAGAATTCTGAGAGCCAGACATCTGGAGAAGGAAGAGGAGATCCTGAATTTAACAGATGTTTTGGGGTCTATTTTAGCCACAAGTAGATTGCTTAGTAATTCATCTCATAAATGGATAGAAGATATTCTAATATATGTAGCAGTCAGAAAAAGTCCTGAGTGAATGTTAATCTATTTATTTCACTTATGGAGTCTGCGGCTTAAATCAGGAAAGTTAATATTTGCCAGAGAATAGAGCCATGAATAAACTTAATAACACCTTTATTTTTTGTTTTACTCTGTATGGAGGGATAAGCCCTTGGCTCTTGGCAATTTATAGCTACATTTTTTACAAAGGTTTAGGCAAACCAATGAGCATCAGTCCCTGTCTTTGGGAGAACAATGCCAATAAATACACAGAGTTAGAATGTAAACTCCTTTAATATTGACCCAATTACAAAATATTGTCATCTTTTTTCCCCCACCAAGCCATGCTGCCTCATATTCATTTCATATAAACAATATTTTCCTTTGATTACATTTTATTTTTGCTTTGTAAAAGCCTAAAATTAGAAACAAAACTAACTGGTAGATACTAAAGATTTTTATGAATGCTTCCCTTCCTTAGTCTTTAATAAAAAATATGTGTGTGGGGGGGGCAGCTAGGTAGCTCAGTGAATTGAGAGTCAGGTCTAGAGACGGGAGGTCCTAGGTTCAAATCCAGCCTCAGACACTTCCCAGCTGTGTGACCCTGGGCAAGTCACTTGACCCCCATTGCCTACCCTTACCACTCTTCTACCTATAAGTCAATACATGGAAGTTAAAGGGTTTAAAATAAAAAAAATCTATAATAAAAAAAATATGTGTGTTTTTTTTGTGTGTGTGTATATGTATATGTGTGTATATATATATATAT
>NC_058132.1:274437385-274446563 GCF_016433145.1 Gracilinanus agilis | reverse complement strand
TATATATATATATATATATATATATATATATATATATACAGTGACCTCTTTAAGGATGAAGCCTTAAAAAACACCTTTTTTTTCTTATTCCCAGTATTAAGCATAAGTCTTGACACATAATTAGAATCCAATAGATGAGCATAGACTGATTGAAAAAGTCAGTCATGTGTAGAAGCAGACCTTCCCCACAACTTTCTTTTTTACCTTCTTTTCCCCGCCCATGACTAATTATAATGCTAAAGATCCCAAAGACTTGATCTGGAAAGAATAGAGATAAAATATTACACATTTGTTTCTCTATCATTCCCCTGGAGTCCTGAAAAATTAAGAAAACAGATGAGCCATTGACATATCAGAGAAAACATCTTTTCTGTATCAGAAGAAATGTCACTGACATATCAGAGATGAGATCTATCCTGTAAAGCACACATAGAGCTATGATTCTTCAGTTCTATATAAGGTGCTGGGGGAAGGTGCAAGTCACTGGAAAGGGAAGAGAATTGTATGAACTCTTCAGGTTCTAATTAATGTAAGTTCTTTATGAGATTCATGAATTTTTAGTGAAATTTTTACCCAATATATGCATTATTAGTTTGAGTCCTTGTATAGAAAATTGGGGTAGTTTTACCCATATCAGTGGAACTTTGAAATGGTCAGTCATGCAAATCTGGAGCAAATCTGTAAGGGGACAAAAAAAAATAAAAGATGATTTTTGAGGGCTGCCTCCAAAATTTAACCCAGTTCATGTAAGTCTGGAGGATGAGATTGGACAATGTTATATCTGTAAATTAGGTAAGTATTTACTATGCATTTGCCCTATGCTAATCCCTGGGCTAAAACAGTTAAGATTTAATAGTTTAAAACTTCATAAACTTTTGGGACATCTTAAACAAACAAAAAAGAAAGATAGTCTTTGCTCTCAAGGAGCCAGCTTAGAAGTGAACATAGCTGATGTAAGTAATCCCGAAAATGGAGACTCTGGAGAGGAATTCAGCAATTGGTGGAGGATGAAGGAAGTATGTCCAGCATGGAAAGCCTACTGGGGTAGAGGGGAAAAAAGTAATTCTGCTGTGAAGAGAGCTGGATTTCAAGATTGCTAGTGCCTAAAAGATTTTCTAAATTTGATTTGTATGATAAAAAGATCTAAATCATAGGAGGAAAAATATGATTTCCTCTAAGTTAGAATTTTACAATGTAGTTGTAAGCCTGAAAAAAAAATTGGAAAAACTTTCTGCCACCTTATCATCCATGTGTAGAAAATCAGAACTGTTTGGACATTGTTTCTGCTCTTTTTAGAGCTGTAACAATAACTCTTCTTACCTGTGTAGCCCAGACATCATCCAGTCTACCCACCTGGAGTAGTACTCTCTGCATCAATTCCCCAAAGAATACTCCCAGTTTCTTGGAAGAGTTAATCTTGTCAGCTTTGACATTCTGCCCTGGAGTGAAACCATCTGGATTATTGTGTGAGTGAGTATAAACCTATCTCACCATCCACTTCTTTTAGACATCTTGCCATCTGATCTGCCACCTTCTTCTCCCCACTCCCCATTTCTTTCAGGAGAGAAGGGTAACTAGATCAATGCTACCCTTGCTTGTGGAAAGGTTATGACAACTAGTCAGGTATCATTCTCTACCCCTGGGATTTCATGAATTAAAACTCTCTCTGTAAATCGCTCCACTATTTATGCTGTCACCTCTTAATAAACTGTTGCTCCATGAGTAAAGGAAGTGTTTCACTAGCATCTAGCAGAGTGTATTGTACATAAGTGCTCTGAAACTTTTAAATTTATTCATTCTTTGTTCTTTCACACCTGAAATAATAATTATTTTCCTTCTATAGTTTATTACTAGAAAACTTTCATCATCTACTTATTACCTTCCAACTCCCATGGTAAAGTGTCTGGCTCTTGTTTAGCTACTTCTGTTTGGATTTTTTAAAGTCAATATAAGTGGCTATGCTTGCTAAAAGTTGCTCAATAATGCATTCAGTGAGCACTTTATTTGATAGAATAGTTCTTGAAACATTATGAATACTCAGATTTCTACAATAGTCATGTTAGAAATTGAATAACTCTATGAGAGAAGCCTTTACCATGTCTATAAAATTTCATGTAAGACACCCCCACATCTGTCATACCAAAGAATCTTATCACATTTTGGCACTCTAGAGTGGGGAAGTTATACATTTTTCATCGTAATCAATAAAGTTCAGGGAAAGAAATGTCAATCTCTTTTCTTCTAATAAGTTTTGATGCCTGACTTTTAAATCCTCTAGGCCCTAAAGATTTAACAATCTAATTAGCTACCCTCTGAGTGCTGTTGACTTAAAGATCATGATTTTCTATCATCCTCCTGACAGATGTCAGATTCAATGTAGAAGAATTTCCATAACTTTGTATGACAAGTTGTCAAGAAAATACGAGTAAGCTACACTGGTCTTGACTAGTTCACAGGTCTTGGGAAAATAGTTCAATATAAAAGGATGACACATAACTTTTGAGTTTTAAGATTTAACTCAGAAGAAAGCCCATGCTGAGCATGAAAATAAATGAATACAAATAGCTGACTAAATTTAGATTGTGTGCTCACTATTAAGACATCATGATAACTATAACTATGACTGTAAATAAATAAAATTTTTGACACTATTAAACAAAAGACTATAGGGATCAGAATTAAGGTTCATTTAAAATATTTTGTTTTTGGCAGGGGTACAAGAAAAATTTTTGTATTTTTTTGTAAAAGTTATATTTTAAAAGACTTATGGATATTTACCAACCATATCTATTTGTCTTTAATTTTAAATGTCTTCAATATGAATTTACCTAAACTATCTTTTAAACCTTTACCTTCTTGGAATTGGTACTAAGTATTTGTTCAAATGAAAAAGAGTGGCAAGAGTTATTAGAGTTATCTGAGGACAGATTTGAACCTAAGACTTCCCTTTTCTAGCCTGGGTCTTTATCCACTGAGCCCCAAGTTGCTTCATTATTTTTTTTAATCTATTGATTTTCCAGTCCATATTATCTTTTAAAAGCAATAATATGGTCCATATGTAGACATCTACTTAGCTATGCAGGGCAGATGATAATTAATATAAGATTTGAGAGAAGCGGGAAAGGTCTTTCAAAAAGATATATATTTCTTATTGATTTATTTATAATTGGTAGAATTGAAACATTTACTTCAATTTCCTTTTTTTTTTTTTTGCTAATTCTTCTCTTTAATGCTAGTACTCCTAAGAAAATTTCTACACTAGTTAGAAATAATGAACAGCTGGTAGCTTAGTGTGACTTGTTAAACAATTTTTAGGATTGGGGATGTGCTGGGGAGCAACATAAGATTAATGGGTGCCTTAGTGAACTGGGGTAATGAAAAGGAATGAAAGTACTTTGCAAGGAAATATGAGGGTGGGTGGGTAAAGACTGCTTTTTTCACAGGATTGGATAGAACTAATTCCTTCCATAAATTTACTGCACCTTAAAGTGAGTTATTATTCATCCTCAAATTACTACTTTCAAAACTTCCTCATTAATACTGAAGGTTAAGCATTGGTAAACTGATGCAATATTGCTGAATTGGCAGATGGATATAAAGAAAAAGATAATCTATGTAAATCATCAATTGCTTAATCAGAGGTGGCACAGAAATGAGTTATTTATTTACCATGACTCAGAGTTAGGAAGTCTAAGAAAATATTAAAATTAAAGGTAACTAAAGGTTTCTTCTTTAAAGAAAACTGTTAAATGAGGACTTCATTACCAACATGGCTGAAATCTAAGAACATTGGCTTACCTGTGACAACAATTTCAAAGAAACAAATCAAATTTACCTAATAATTATAAAAATTCTATTACATCCAAGATACTATACTAGACCTCAAGGATACAGAAATAACTCAGGCATAGGTCCTTTCATCAAAGAGGGTATAGTTCAGTAGAGAGATGTACATATTCACTAGTAACTATAATGCAGGGGAAAGTGAAATTAGTATACGGTAGAAGCCCAGGAAAAGTTCATTAGAAAATGAAGAAAAGAAAAACACTTTAATCTATCTATCTATCTATCTATCTATCTATCTATCTATCTATCTATCTATCTAAATATATTATATATGTATAAAAGTGTTTTAAAATATATACATATATACATATATGTACACGTATATATGTACACGTATATATAATTATGGAGTATAATGATTAGAAAAGTTTTTGTAGAAGTGGGATCTAAGTTATAACAGTCTATTCCCCATTGACCATTGATCAGAAAATCATTTATATAGTCTGAGTAAGGGGATGATGGTGTGGGTGCAGAGATAACATCTGATTAATAATGGAATCAGACCAACCATGACATTGAGTTGTTGGTTTCAATAATAAAACTTATATATGTTTAATTTTATTCCTTGTGTGAACTATTTGTCCTATAGATTCCAAATTGACTAAATATTATCCCCCAAAAGATTTGATAGATTGAAGCAATAGCATATATCGAGTCAGCACAGTTCCTGGCACATAGTAGATGCTTAATAAGTAGTTTTCACTCAATGTCTGAATCCTTGGAATAATTTCTGTAAACCCTATTATGTATAGGGAGGACTAGCACCCCTGATAGGAAGTTGTTGAGCCTTTTTCAGGTCTGCTAATCCTTCTTTCTTGTCTACCTGTCACCCAATTCTCACCTGTGGCTTCTAAAAGCTGTAGCATACACAGTGGCCACACCTCTATAAAAAGTTCTTGGAAAAATGATTAAACCAGGTTGAGGGTGGATTCTACCCAAAGTATGTGAAGTCTTCCCCTGGTAGAATGGGTACATGAGAAAAATTTGATCCATTGCTCATAAAGATGATTATGGAAAGCTAGAACTTGGTGAGATATTAAAGATGCCAAAGAAAGCCAATGTATCCTAGGCCATCACAAGTCATCTTGACTTTCATCTTGTTGACACTATTCACCCTGGAAGAGAGAGTGAGGTTGACAACTTTGTACAACTCTTTCTTAAATAGAATTCATGCACAGGTCAAGAAAAAATCCCTAGGACAAGATAGATACCTAAGTGGATTCTATCAACCATTTAAGAAAATATTAATCCCAATATTACATAAACTATTTGAGAAAATGGGCAGAGAAGAATAGGAGGAGGAGAATCCTACCAAATTTGTTCAATAAAATAAATATGGTACTGTTACCTAAGCCAGGAAGAACAAATAATAGAGAAATTATAGGCCAATTTTATTGATGAATATAGATGCAAATATTTTAAATAAGATACTAGCAAGAAGAATACAGCAATTTATCACAAAGACCATTCACTATATCCTTGTGAGATTTATATTAGGAATGCAGGGGTGGTTTATTATTAGAAAAAATGTAAGTATAACTGACCATATCAATAACCAAACTAACAGAAATCACAGGATTATCTCAATAGATGCAGAAAAAGCTTTCTACAAAATACAATGCTCATTCATATTTAAAAAAAAAAACTAGAAAGCATAAGAATAAATGTGTCATTTCTTAAAATGATAAATAGTATCTACCTAAAACATCCAGCAAGTGTCATCTGCAATGGGGATAAGTTAGAAGTCTTCCTAATAAGATCAGGGTGAAGCAAGGATGCCTATTATCACCACTATTATTTAATACTATATTAAAAATGCTAGCTTTAGCAATAAAGAAAAAAGAAATTAAAGTAATTAAAGTAGATAATGAGGAAACTAGATTATCACACTTCAAAGAAGATATGATGATTTACTTAGAGAATCCTAAAGAATCAACTAAAGACTTGTTTGAAATAATTAATAATTTTAGTAAAGTTGCAAGTTACAAAATAAATCCACATAAATCATTGACATTTTTATATATTACCACCAAAGTCCAGGAGGAAGAGGTAGAAAAAGAAATCCCATTTTAAATCCTTCTGAATAATATAAAATGCCTAGGAATATATATTGCCAAGTCAAACAGAGGAATTATATGAACAGAATTAGAAAACACTTTTCACACAAATAAAGTCTGATCTAAACAATTGGAAAAATATTAATTGCTCATGGGTAGGTTGTGCTAATATAACAAAAATGACAATTTTACCTAAATTAATTTATTCAATGCCATACCAATCAAACTACCAAATAATTATTTTTATATAACTAGAAAAATAATAACAAAATTTTACTGGAAGAATAAAATTTCAAGAACAACAAGGAACTAATGAAAAAATGTGAAGGAAGAAGATCTAGCAGTACTGGATCTCAAACTGTACTATAAAGCAGCAATCATCAGTACAATCTGGTACTGGCTAAGAAATAGAATGTTAGATCAGTGAAGTAGATTAAATACACAATATACAGGGGTAAATGACCTTAGCAGCCTAGTCTTTGTTAAACACAAAGATCCCAGCTTTTGGAATAAGAACTCACTCTTTAACAAAAACTGCTAGGAAATTTTGGAAGCACTATGGTAGAAGCTAGGCATAGACCAATATCTCACACCTATACCAAGATAAGATCAAAATTTAGATATAAAGAATGATACCATAAATAAATTATAGGAACACAGAATAGTTTACTTGGAAGATCTTTGGAGAAGGGAAGAATTTATGACTAAGCAAGAGAGAGAGAGTACCATAAGATGTAAAATGAATAATTTTGATATATTAAATTAAAAAGCTTTTGTATAAATAAAAGTAATCTAACCCTTATTAGAAGGGAAACAACAAACTGGGAAAATTTTTTTATGAAAAATATCTCTGATAGAGGTCTAATTTCACAAATTTAAAGAGAACTAAGTCAAATTTATAAGATTATCATTCTCCAATTGAAAAATGGTCAAAGGATATGAGCAAGCAATTTTTAGATGAAGAAATAAAAGTAATCAATAATCATATGAAAAAATGTTCTAAATCACTCTTTTTTGTTAAACCCCTACCTTCCGTCTTGGAGTCAATACTGTGTATTGACTCCAAGGCAGAAGAGTGGTAAGGGTAGGCAATGGGGGTCAAGTGACTTGCCCAGGGTCACACAGCTGGGAAGTGTCCGAGGTCAGATTTGAACCTAGGACTTCCCATCTCTAGGCCTGGCTCTCTATCCACTGAGCCAACCAGGTGCCCTACTAAATCACTCTTGATTAAAGAAATGCAAATTAAAACAATGCTGAGGTACCATCTCACACCTATGAGATCGAGTAATATGGCAGGAAAGAGAAGAGGTTGATGTTGGAGGTGATGTGTATAAGAATTAAAATTAGGTTTGACTCAATATGAGAGTAATAAAAGTGAGATGATGGTTGCAATTTATAATACCTTAGTCCTTAAGTCAAATATGACTGTTAGCAGCTTTTATTTACAATGAGGTAGAAATATTGAAAATGGGAAATGTAAGAAGTAGACAGAGCCTTGTCTAGCCAACTACCTTAAGAGATCCTCTGGTGAAGTCTGGCTTAGCCCCTAGCAGGGGTTCCCTCAAGTCCCAATCTCCATGTGTAGAGTGGATATCCTGATGGTGTCTTCAGCCAGAAATTCACCAATGCAAGCTTCTTCCTTCAGTCTGAGTCACTCACACAGCAAGCCTTTCCAGCACAGAATGCTCCAGCCCAGAAGAGTCCAGGAAAAGTGACTGCCTCCAAGTTTCCCTTCAGCAGAATGAATGAATCAGTCCTTGGGCTTGTCCTTTTATGCCCCTTTTTCCATGTCACTTCCTGTCTCTCCCCCTCTTCACAGGAATCAATTGCAGCCTTTCAATTTGCCTACTACTCCTGGGGGATGAGGTGGGGATGAAGGAGGAGGGAGGGAGCACTAACTTTTTATGGTGTGAGCTTTCTCTAGTAAATGACTTGTGAACTCTCTTACTTGATGGTTAGCTAAGTGCTAAGTAGGGGCACTTCAAGTTCTTGATTTGATTAACTTAAAATAGACAAAGGGAGAATTAATTCTATCTTCACATGTAGCAAAATTGGGACATTTGTGCCTTGTTGGTGGAGTTTTAAGCCCAAAGAGCTATAAAACTGTGCATACCCTTTGATCTAGTAATGCCACTGTGTCCCAACAAGATAATAAAAAGGAGAAAGGAGCTACTTGTACAAACATATTTATATCTGCTCTTTTTGTGGTGGTAAAGAGTTGGAAACTGAGGAGATGTCCATGAATTGAGGAATGGCTGAACAAATTGTGGTACATGTTGGTGATGGAATACTACCTAGTGTGCTATAAGAAATGAAAAGCAAGATGATTTCAGAAAAAGCTGGGAAGATTTCCAGGAACTAATGCAGAGTAAAATAAGCAGAACTAGGAGAATATTGTACACAATAACAATAACATTGGATCATGATTATCTCTGAAAACATCAATGATCTGGGATAATCCTGAAAGACTTCTGAGGGGGAATGCTATCCAAATTCCAGAGAAAGAACTGTTGGAGTCCTGTCTTTCACATCAGTGTATTTTTGGTTTTATTTTGGGGCTTTGGTTCTATATGACTTTGCTCTTACAACAATGACCAATATGTGTTTTGCATGACAATAAAAACTAAAAAACAAATAAATAATAAATAAATAATTTTAAAAAGAAAAGGAAAATGAGCAACAACATAATCACCAAAAAGATTCATTTCACTAACAGATGAAATTTGCAAGGAAAAACAAAACAGGACAGGAATATGCATAAAGGCACAGGGTGGGTTGTAGAAAACTAAACACATTTTTCTTTTATTCAAGTGCCATAACAGGGAAAATCTGGTGGTAATTTACATGTATACCATGAATTCTTACTTCCCATAGGTATTGCATCCCTAACTGAGCTGCATAGTATTCCATATTAAATGCTGGTGAGCTGAATAGGATATTGGGGATTACAATGGCTGCTTATTACTCACAGGCTTTAAATAGATGAACTTTAAAAGCACCAAGGATTCACTTCAAGATTTAATTTCAGTTCAGTAACCAATTTCTATTCCTGCTTGGAAAAGGCAAGGGTTATCTTTTTCAGATATCATGGTAAATAAAAATCATCTGAAGGTGAAATGGTGCATTTTGTTGCCATATAGGACACAGGTAAAAACATCAAAATTTTGTGTGTGTGTGTGTGTGTGTGTATGAGTGTGTGTGTGTGTGTGTGTGTGTCTGTGTGAGAGAGAGAGAGAGAGAGAGAGAGAGAGAGAGAGAGAGAGAGAGAGAGAGAG
>NC_058132.1:274383048-274434532 GCF_016433145.1 Gracilinanus agilis | reverse complement strand
GAGAGAGAGAGAGAGAGAGAGAGAGAGAGAGAGAGAGAGAGAGAGAGAGAGAGAGAGAGGAGGTGAGAAGAGGAGGGGCAGTTCATACACCATGTATTTCTGTATCACCTCTATGATTACATTTTCATCATGCTGTGAAAGAAATCAGGCACAAAATAGCCATTATGTAAGAGGATTTTTGTGTCTAATTCCCTCTGCACGCTGCTGAATACGTAGGCATTTATGTTTAATTCCACACATTCATGATGCAGTCACATTTTGAATGGAACAGGGATTTAAACTGAGAAGACCAGCTACCTAGTAATTTTTTATATTCCCCTCTGCTCCCTATTATAGTGAATAATAAAGCTATGAACAACACAATATACAACTTAAAAATATTAAATATGTCTCAGTGAAGATACTTTTTACTAGCAATAGTTTATCATCTGCTCTAAGAATGTAATTTGTATATTCTCAGTTGATTCTGATACCTCTCAAGCCTCATGCAGTTTTTCATTACATGGACAACATTATTTCTATTAATGGTGACCACAATAAATAAGATTTAGAGTTAACATTCAGACTAATGACAACATATTATGCCAGCTTCTGGGTTCCAGAATGTAGAATGATGTCGAAAACTTGTAAAGAGATCAGAAAAGGTGCCATCCGATGATTAGGTCATCAGAAAATAGAACTTATAACAACCACAACACAAGAATAACTAAAATAACTACATATTATTTGCTCTGTTATAGCACCTGAAATTTTAGCCAATAAATAAAACGAAGTCATTTCTCTGAATATAACATTGTTTATTAATAGAGTCATGTGATCTGTTAATAAAAGAGGGGTCAACCTCTTTCGTTAACAACACAGAAAGACTTTAAATGATCATTCTATACCATCTTTTATACTGAGATGTGTTTTCCTTCTGATTGACCTGACATATCCTTTGGACCACTCCTGGCAGTGTCATTTGGTGGATATTTTAATGAGGAGGTGCACTTATAGATCTAAACTCCTGACCCATTACTTAATTGAAGGGAAAGCAAGGCAAAGATCCCTCAGGATCCCTGCTTCTTAAGCAACCTAGTAAAATGTGACTGACCGGTCCTTTTCTGGAATGGACTATCAGTAGTTCATGAAACTCAGCTTCCTCTACCAACTGTTAGCTAGAAAAATGAGTTGTTTCTATCAGGTTTCCAGTGGCTGTTTCCCCTATTGTACATCAGGTCACCCCAGATCTAGATGAGATGTATAGCAAGGACCAAAAGGGCAGTGCCTGCAAAGGCCTTGAGAAGGGAATGGGGCTTGCTTTTTGTTTTTAGATAATAAACAGGATAGAGATCTCTGCTCTTCTTTAACAAAACACCAGGGTATTTGGTTTGGATATCTACTTCATTTAGTTACACCCTTGAGAACTGAACCTCCTGACTTCCAGAGCTGGGGGTTTGAGAAAATGAATGGATTCACAAAGAAATATTGCTAATAAATAATACAATCCAACATTAATTTTCCTCAGGGTTTTTAGGTGAAATAACAGGAAATGTTTACAGTATAAGTATGAAAAATTAAATGTAGCAACATCTTTTCTGTAAGAAAATTTAACAAAAAATGTGCAAAAGGAAATGTAGCAACAACTGAAGATGTCTACTAATTCTCTGTCTCTGGTCTTTCTTTTTCTTTGTTTATGTATTTTCTCTATCTCTGTCTCTCTGTCTCTCTCTCTGTCTCTCTCTCTGTCTCTCTCTCTGTCTCTCTCTCTGTCTCTCTCTGTCTCTGTCTCTCTGTCTCTGTCTCTGTCTCTCTCTCTCTCTCTGCTTTTGTCTCTGTCTCTCTCTGTCTCAGACTGTATGTCCGTCTTTGTCTGAGCATTCCACTCCCTCTCTGAATCTCCGTTTCTCTACGTTTCTTTCTTTCTCTGTGTCTCTAGAGTCTCTTTTTTCCCCTCTCTGGGATCTGGTTTGGAGGCAAAGGATACAGTAAGTAAATTCTCCTATGTTCCTTGAATCCCTTGGAGACTATGTTAATATATTAAGTTAAAAAAGATCTACTACCTATGCAGCCTGTAGGATGGTTGCATTCAAATATTGAATTGCTATTTTTCAAAAATGCTGAATTCTTATGTATGAAGATATCTCTGATGTGTTAATTCCCTTTGAAGTCTGACAAGGCCTAATCCCACTGGAGTTAAATATTCTTACTAGAAGGAAGTTCAAGAAATCACAACCTATCATATCATCTTTAATTAACTACATTTACATCAGGGTAAATCAGGAAACTTCTATTTGTACAAAGTAGGGATTACACAAGCTTCTTGAATCTCTTCTTTTGAATTTATTTTCAAATAGCTTCTCACTGTATCACTATTGGTGAATCTTTCCTCTAGGTGGCAGGCTTGAGAAGGGAGGGCTAAATTGCTTTTTAATAGCAGGAAGCCCTGACAAAGATTGATTCATCATTTTTTTATTCGTTCAACAATTATTGTCTTTATGCTTTCTAGCACTCTTCTAGATCCTGTGTTTATAAAACAAAAGTTCCTTAAAGGTTTTCTATACTATCAGATGATGAAAGTACAAACTAGGGCTCCAAAAAAGTAAGAATATGTTCATGGAATTATTTTCCATGGATTCATGGATTAATACAGAAAATATGCAAACTAAACATAAAAATATATAATCTTCTTGGAAGAAAACTAAAAACATGAGTGAAATAAAACCTTTTTGATGGGGGACAAAAATAAAATTAAATAATAAAAATTTTAAAAATAAAATGTAACTAAATGGACATAAATAATTAAATGTCATATTGTTTGCTATAGACTGCACGTGCTAGAAGGTAATGCAATGAAATTAATGAATCTTGGAACTGTCAAGAATGGCTATATGGATGTCCTGGGTTCAAATCTGAATCATACAATTTCTAGCTATATAACCCTGGGCAAGTCACTTAACCACAATTGGCTAGCCATTACTACTCTACTGCCTTGGAATAGATACTTATTATTAATTCTAAGATGGAAGGTAAAGTTGTCAAAAAGACAAGAAGAGAAAAAATAATGTTTTCATGGAAATAGTGGGTTTTTAGGTCAGGCTTGAAGGATGAATAATTTTGGGAAATAAAGAAGGTAGAACATAACAAGCAAGGAATTACATAAACAAATACAGGTATGGAAACGGAATTAAGTATGGTATATTTTTAAGGTAGTGAAAAACCTGATCCAATGAGGGATGGATATGTGAATTAAAGAATTATGGGAAATAAGGTTGTATGAACTTTAATAAGTCAAATAACTTATCCATGATTACAGAGGTAGTTAAATGTTTGAAGGATAATCTGAGCCAATGTATACACACACAAACCTATACACACACATATTCTCACACACAAATACATACCCATAAATACATATATACATATATCTCTGAGTATATATATATATATACATATGTATATATATATACACACAGACATATAATTTATACCCCCACATTTATAACATACACATCCCTGTTTTGTACATGCATGGTTATACATATGAATGTAAACATATACATACATGAACACATGCATTTGATTTATAGATATACTATATCCTATTACCTGTATAGATAACAGTAGAGAAGTTGAGAATGTCTTGGGAACAGAAATGAAGTAGGTATAATAAGAGAGTTAGAAAAATTGAAATTTGGCTTAATTAGCTTGCTTGTTAATAGTTGGGGGAGATACTTTATAACTTTTAAGACTTCTTAAAGGTTTAAGCTAGAGCCTTAGTATTGTCAATACAATATTTAAGTACATTTTGAAAGAAATGAGCTAGAAAATAGAAAATCATGATGAGAAAGCCTAAATATAACAGTTAAAAATAATTCTCACCAGAATTTCACATAGCTCTTTTTTCACTTGAAGAATTAGCCCTGGGATATTAACCATTTTTAAGAGTATTGAGGCAAAAGAAATAAGAACTAACTTGAGTTTCTTCACCTCATTCATTTTCCATGATCTTTTTTAATCGACCTCTGCTTTACCTGATGATGATCACATCCTTTATCTTGCACTCATTCATAAATATTCTACTTCCATGATTACGAACTCTGACACTCCTCTTTCTAATCAAAAGGTGTTGTCATTCCACCTCTTTGCTTTGCAATCCTGAACTTTGTTTTATATCCTAACTGGAAAAAAGTCCATCCCTTATTCTTTCCCAGGCCATAATCTCTGCACAGGCTACATTTCCCCCCCCTTCCCCAACTTGGCAGCAAGTTCAATTCGCCACTGTCCTTTTCTTTTGAGTTTCTTGTCCCCTTTTCCTACCAATGAACTTGCTGGGCCAACTCTCAATTTTGGATTACTCCCACCATCTTTTGCCTTTTCTCTTACTCAAATCCTATTTAATAAAGCTCAATAAAAATCACAAAATTATACTAACTGGGCCTAGTACAAGTTTATGTTATATAATATCAATTGGGTTTTCACTGAAAGAAGGCAATCCTTTTATGTATCTCTAATTTATTATCTCATCCATCACATCAACTTTTCCAAATCTTTTCATACCTCCTCAAATTAAACATATCTCTCGACTGAGAACTGTACTTCACATTTCACTTAAAATTTGAGACTATATATTTTAAAACATTTTCTCTTCTTTACTTATAATATTAGATGCTTTTTGTTACTCTTTCTTTTATTATCCCGATTCTCCAACTTATCTTTAATCCTTCCTGTTTATTAACTATATCCTTGTAGTCTACAAAGACACATGTGCCTCCCCCATGTTCAAGACTCCTTATTCACTCATACTTCTTAGGCTTCACCCTCTACTTGTGCCTTTTTAGGTGAATCTTCTTGGGAAGGCTGTTTATAATTAATGTTTCCACTTTTTACCCTCCTTTTTGAATCTCTACAGCTTGGCTACTGACCTCATCTTTCAAATCAACCTGCTCTCTACAAAGTTATTAATGAACCTTAATTACCAAATCTAAAGTCCTTTTCTCAGTATTCATATTTCTTGACCTCTCTTTATTCTTTGGCATTGTTGATTATACTGTTCTTCTTCATACTTTCTTTTCTCTAGATTTTTAATAACTGCTCTTTCCTGTTTCTTTTTCTACCTAAATGACCACTTGCCATCCTCCACTGCAGGATCTTCATTATGTGATGTCCATTGACTATGGGTATCTCCCAAAGCTCTGCCCTGGGCCTTCTTCTTTCTTTCTCTCTGTTTTTATTGGTGATTTAATCAAATTCCACAGATTCCATTATCATCTTTAAGTAAATGATTCTAAGATATATTTATTTAAAGCTAACTTCTTATTTAACTTCAAATAACTAATTTCTAACTATTGGTTATCTCAAAATGAATATTTTATAGATATCTTAAACTCAACATGTTCAGAATTGAAATCATTATTTTTCCCCAATAAACCCTCTCTTCCTCCTAATTTCCCTATTACTGTTCCAAGGAACTCCATTGTCCCAATCATTTAGGCTTGCAAATTAGGTTTTATTTTTAAATTCATACTCTTTAACTTCTCATTTCTGATCTGTCACCAAGTTCTTTTTTTCATTTTTGCCTTTGTAACATCTCTAAAATAAATCCCCTTCTGCCCTCTAACACTGCCAGCATTCTGGTGCAGGTATTCAAAACCCTCACCTGGAGTATTGTAATAGTTTGTGGTTCATTTCCCTGACTTAAATCTCTCTCCACTCAAGTTCATTCTCCACTCAGCTATCATATTTATCTTCCCAGAGTTCAAGTTTATTGATTTCACACACACACACACACACACACACACACACACACACACACACACACACTCACCCCATACATTCCACCAACACTAGTGACTCTATGTTAACTTCACGGTCAAATATGAAACCATCTATTTGACTTTTAAAGCTCTTCATAACCTGAGTCCTTTTCTCAATCTTCTTAAACTTTTCTCTCCCCCCTCTACAATCAAGTGGCATTAGCTTCCTTGTTCTTCTTCCCAGAGGACATTCTATCTCCTAACTCTGGACATTTTCATTTTCTTTACTCCATGCCTAATATTCTGTCTCTCCTTTGCCTCTTAACTTCCTTTAAGTTTCAAATGAATACCCAACTTCTGCAAAAAGCCTTTTCCAATTTTTCTTATCTTATAAGCCTGCCCTCTGAGATTATCTCCAACTTTTCCTGTATACATCCTTTTTTGCATACTGCTATTTGCAATTGTTGTTACAATATTAATTCTCTTAGAGTGGAAATTGAACATAGCCCCTCAAAGGAAGTGTAACTGAGGGCTAGAAGGAGCTGATGGAGATGACTGATAGCTATGTCCCTTCCATGTTGGAGAAAGTTTTATTAATCACAGTTCAATCTCCATCCTCACTTTTCCACTTCTTCATCCAGGCAAAAGTGATTGAAGTAGACTGACAGACTCTGACAGACAGTAGAGTAGTAATAAGCATGGTATCTCTAATGAATTTTGGGCAAACTACTATTTGTATGTTATTAGTGGCACAGTGGATAGAACAGAGGACTTGGAATCTGGAAGTACCCAGTTCAAACTATTCCTCAGACACATAATAGATGTATTACCCTGGGCAAGTCACTTGACCTTTGTTTGCCTCTATTTTCTCATCTGTAAAATGAATATAGCAATAACATTTACTTTCCAGGGTTATAAGGATAAAATGAAATATTTGTCAAGCACTTTGCAATTTTATCATTTTATTTTCCAATGTTTTGTCTTTATTTTATTTTAATAATAAATTTTCACATAAGTTTTCCAAAGTTATATGATACATTTTTGTCTCCCTCCCTTCTTTCTTCCCCCTTCCCAGAATTGACAAGCAATTCAATCTGGGTTATGAATGTATTATCATGCAAAATGTATTTCCATATTATTCATTTTTGTTCCTCTGAAATTTTAAAGCACCTTATAAATGTTGTAATTATACTGCTGTTGCTGACCTTGAAGATAGATATATACCTGAATACGTGAGAAAGTAGATGCTTGATGTCAGTTGTAACAGCAGTGACATGTTATCTAGAGAGAATAAGAGTTCTGATGTGGGACAGGTCTAGCAGAAAGTGGTAGAATGGCATTACTGCTAGACATTGTTCACAGGGCAGCAATGCCAGTGTGAGTTCCTCTTCTGCACATGTTCCTTACTTTAGTCAGTGGTGCACATATAGGTCCTTTTCCAAAGAGAGTATGTGCATTTTGAGGAGGGTAACCTTCAAGTTTGCAGAGAAAAGTTCTCTTCATTAAATATTTTTATTATGAAATGCATTCTTTCTGAATTTTTCTTAAAAGTAAAAATATTGTTGGCAAACTGGTTAGCTATGGTTCAAAGAATATTGTGACATATGAAGTACCTAGAATAGAGATTTCTAGATGGGGGACCATAGAAGATTGGGGCACCAGATTCTAGAAACACACACACACACACACATGCACACACACAAACACACAAGTTAATCTGTTTCACTTTCTAGGAAGTTCCAATCACAGGCAACACAAGTTAAAGAGTAATTTTTAGATTCACTGAACATGATAGTTTTTACCTTGTGTTAAAATAGAAAAATGACATCTATTAATAATCTCAATTAGTTTAACTACAACTTAGTAATTCTAATAAAGAAGAGTTAACTCAAAGCAATTATTGGAAAATAATGTAATTTGAGAACCAATTTCATTTTAATGTTAGTTATAAAAATTGATTGCAATATAATAAAATCCTGCTGTGACACCTCATCTGATATATAGGTAGATTTTTCAGAAGTTTTCTTAAACATCTCAATGGAGCTTTAAACTTCCATGCAGATATGATTTTTACATATCAGAAGTAGCTTCATATTTATGACAATGTTGGATAATGGTAATAATTCTGGAATAGGATTCAAGACAAGAAGATTCAAGTACTGGCTTTTATATTTGCTTTAAGTATGACTTTGGTTAACTCATTTTCCATTATATACTTATATTCTTTAATTGTAAAGTAAGAAGGTTGAATGAGATTAAGATTTTTTGAGCTTTTGTATCCTACACTCTTTTGAAAGATTGGTAAAATCTTGAAATAATATTCTTAAATGCATAAAATACATGTTTTGGGACTCTTTCTAGCAATTTGTTCAGTTGCATAATTCAATTTTTGTTTACTCTTGTCAGACATCTAAACCTGAGAGAGGGAGATAGACATGTGCTGTCACTCTTATGCTACTTTCTATGTTTTTTGTAGCTTAGATGATGTCGCCTTTATGAATTATTCCAATGTATTTTGACCATAAATTTTTTCATTGATATTAATTTGTTCTCTATGCTTCCTTTTAGGGTAATTTAGTTTCTGTTTTTTCTTAATTTTTTTAATACTTATATTTGCTTTTTCATGTGGTACAATGGGAACTCCTACTTTTTCAGATCATTTGATACTTAATAATTCCCTATCCTCTCACTTTTATTTTGTGAATATTTTTGTTTTTTAAATGTTTTTTCTTATGAGCAACAAATTGTAAGTTTTTGTTTTCTTATCCAATCCGTCACTCTTTCTCATTATATTGTTAAATCCATTCACATTTAAAATTGAATTAGGCATATATTTTCCTATCTGTCTCAAATATTTTTAAAAGTTGTATTTGTATGTTGTAAACATAGTTCTATGTTCCTTCAGTTGTGTTGAATTTTTTTTCAAAGTGGACTTATTCCCATTGGCTCCATTTCTCTCATAAAAGATCTCCACTTCTTTTCTTTCTTTACCTCTTGCCCCTAGGATTTTTCTTATTAGTTTATTTTTGTCTGCTTCTTTTATCTTTATATAAATCCCCTTTTTCTCTGTCAAATAAATTCTCCTTTCCTCTTCTGTCATTCAAATAGTACTGTTTACTACTTTTAAAATTTCACTTTTTGCATACATTTCCAAAGAAGTAACTTTATCACTCTCTTCATTATTCATACTCCCTTTCTCTTCTACACCCTCATTCTTTGATTCATGACTCCATATAATTATCTAGTCACTCTCTATTTTCTGTATTCAGACTATCTCTCTTCACCCATAGGACTCTACATCAGTGGAACCCTCTCCCATTAATAAAGCAAGACATTTTTCCTTTTCCCTATTTTCAATCCTCCTCCCCCTTCTTTACCTACTCCTATGCAAGTGCAACTCTTTTTTTTTTAATTTTTTTAAAACCCTTACCTTCTGCCTTAGAATCAATACTATGTATTGGTACCATAGCAGAAGAGTTGTAAGGGCTAGGGAATGGGAGTTAAGTGACTTGCCCAGGGTCACATAGCTAGGAAGTGTCTGAGGTCAGATTTGAATCTAGGACCTGCAGTCTCTAGGCCTGGCTATCAATCCACCGAGCCACCCAGATGCCTCCAACACATTAATTTCTATCCTTCTGATCCAGCAAATAAATAGTGTTGCCAGATTTTGTTCATATTACCCCAGGTCTAGTAGAATTTTTATTCTACTTCAAATTCACTTTTACCTCATCTCCCTGTATACATTTAGAAATGTCTTATACTCATTTATCTGCCGTCACTCTCTTACTGTTGCTGTTCCTGCCTTCTGCATGTATTTATTTACTCCTTCATTCCTGTTCTTTAAGGCATTCAGGATACAAATAATCTCTTCTTCTGATTTTCTCTCTAAAAAATGTTTCCAATGCTTTTTTTACTATTGAATGTTAATCTTTTTTTTTCCATTCACGAATAAGCTCAGACTTGCACATAGGTCATCCTGAGATTCATCCTGAGCTCTATTGCTCTTCAGTACATATTATTTCATTCCCTCCTAACTTTTCTTCTGGGGACCAAGTAGTTTTGCATTATTCAAATGTTATTTCCTTACTATTTAAAGGTCTTTCTTCTGAGATTTTGGAACATAATTGCTAGATTTAATCACTATATATCTTTCAATTTACAGCCTTGGATTTTTTGTTTGTTTGTTTGTTTTTGGAGCTGATAGATGAATTCTTTCAAATGTTATTTTATTTTCTATGTTTAGAAATTCTAGGTAACTCTTATTTCCTACTTTAAGATATTAAGGTTTTTTGTTCTATTTTGTTCTTTTAGGAGATCTGTAATCCTCAGATTGACTCTAGGCATTTTACCTTCAAGATCCAAAAGTTTTCTATTCATAGAGAATATTTTCTTTTAATTTATTGTTTTTGCTTTTCTTCTTGTCAATTGTCCTTCATATCTGTGTATTTGCATTCCCAGACTACTATTCTTTCTTTTGTCTCTCTGGGGAGACTTGATATGACACATTTCAGATTTTTAATGCTGTCTATTATCTTTGCTGTCAGGCCATAAATTCTGCTATCATAATAATATTTTCTCTTTTGAATCGCTGTGGAAGAGCATGTCATAGTTCTCACATTCCTTTGTATCATCAAGTCTTGAAACATTTTCTTTTCTTTTGCAGGGTTCAGTCATGGATGTCTGAACTTATTTACTAGAAATAGAGGTCATATTTCTCTCTGTTGTTAATGATGTCCATGTTGATTTGTCCATGTTCAAGGTCTTTGAATTTTATTTTTGTGATCTTAGGTAATTTCAGTCTTTATTCCAGTAATTTTTCCTTATTGATCATTTTCTGAGTCTTTGACTTCTTCTACTACTGGTGGTGGTTTCCTTGAAAGCTGAATCTCAATGTATCTTAAATATAATGCAACTTAAACTTAAAATTATGATACATCAGCTTGACCTTTGGGTGGATAGAATTAGGGAGGTTGCTAAATTTAAGGAGCTCCTACACTGGTCCTACATAGTTAAATTCAGTAGAATTTTGAGGTTCTGTTAGGAAGCAGGGAAGAATGTGAAGTTGACTTCTATTTTAAGCCTAGATTCATATGCTGCCCTTGTCCTTTATTCCTGGACCTCAGGCTGCACCAAAGTGGTGCTGGTATCCTACTGGTACTGGCTATGTGTTCCCTGGCTTCTATAGTCTTTAGTCCTGCAGAGGCATGCTGCTATTTTTCCTCATTTGAACAGACTTCCAAACGGTGGAATTGGGATGATCCTGGGAAGAAAGACAGGAAAAGGAATGTGAGGTTAGTTTTTATGGTAAGCCCATGAGGATCTATTAGTGTTGCCTTGATGCCATACCATGAGTTGTTGGGGAGGGATGCTGAGTAAGTTAAGTATAGAAGTCAGCTCATGGGTTATTTGTTTACCTTCTATTAGATTCTGAATGTCCTAAATCATATAGACAACTAGATAAAGTCATGTGTACATATATTGCTTATATTGGCAATACACACACAAATGTGTGTGTGTGCACTCATAACCTAAACATAATTTTTTGCCCAAATTCTGGATATAGAAAGGAAGATGGACTATAAAGAAGGGACAATTTGGCTAGGCAATCACAGCTCATATGGTTCCTGTTATCACAATAAGGAAGCCAGAGCGTCTAAACATGTAGATGCCAAAAAAGCTGCTTGCAATAGGCCCTGATGGGGACACCAGCCTCCCTCCCATGCTGTATTTGCCTAAAGCCAGCACATAAAAGCTTAAAGGAGAAAGACTACTGGCAGAGCTGATTATCTCCAAATGATGGAGAAATGGGCAAAGGCAAAGTCATACTAGGTAAGATTCTGTTTTTGAAGAAAAAAATTCAATTCAATTAAATAGTATGTCTTCATGGTGTTCTTGGATAGTTTTTCCTCTCTGTCTGTTGGGTATATCCCAGATTTTCTAATGTGCTGGACTGGACTGTAATCTAACGAAGAATTTACACAGAGGATTTGAGCAATGATTGAAATTCATCCTTTTAATCCAATTCCGAATCTATCAATTATGCCCATTTTCTAGGTCATGAGACCTTTTCTAGGATTTTCTTACTTTTACAATACTTCTAACTGTCTCTAATATTTTATTTCTGGTTGTTCTATCCTTTAAGGATGAGCTCAAAATATCATTTTCTTCACAAATATGAAAAAAAAAACTTTCCCAATTTAGATTGGTCAGTAATTTTATTCCTCTGATTGTCTTAGATCATTGATTTATGTCTGGAAGGAACTTTGATGCACTCTAGTCTAACTGCCTTTAGAAACTGAGGCACAGAGAAGTTAAATGACTGGTACAATTAATACAGGTGATGGAGGCCGAATATGAACCAAGGTCTTTATGATGACACTATCAGCATGCTACTCATTCTACCATATGTTTTATATCTTAAGTATTTTTGAATGTGATATATGTGCCTGCAAGACCATGTGCTCAGTAAAGGTGGAATCTGAGTCTTACTTCAGGTTTGTCTCCATTAGTAGTTATCAGAGTGCTGTGCATATCCTAAGTGTCTAATACATGGTTTTGAAGTTGAAAATTCATGGCATTCTTGTCCAGGACTATGTATTTAATCTTATATCCATGAATGCACCTCTAGCACTACTTTCAAGCACTGGTGCCTGAATCTGTTTAATTTGACAAAAAATGAGCTGAATGTTCTTAGCTTTCACCTTTTTCACATCAAAAAATGGGTAATTAAATAAAAGATTGAGGCTTTCTTCTACATAATCAAAAATGCTGGTGTGCTAGGTAGGTTGGCTTTAAAAAACATTTAATGTAAAACAGAATAAAAGTAATTGACTTATAATAGGATTACAATAAATAATAGCATAACAATGAACTCATTATCCATAAACAAATTCTTTACATGTGAATTAACTATATTTTGACATTTGCAGTAGAATGAACACTACACTTAGAGTCAGGAATGACCTATAATTAAATATTGCCTCTATCCTTTTATAGCATGATGGATACCTTCAAGCCACTTGACTCTTGGGAGCCTTACTTCCTTCTTCTGTAAAATGTGAATCATAAAATAGGAACTTCTTCACAGGGTTACCAGATTGGATGGCAGTGTATGGAACACATTTTGCTGACTTTAAAATGTTATCTGGATGCCAATTATTATTATTATGATTATTAGTATTGTTAAACTGATAACAACACCTTTTTGAGTTGGTATCTTAACTTGGTACCTACTCCATTAATTATCTGTTTTAGTGACACTCAAATTTCTTCATTCTCTTGATTGTTTTACAAACAGGAAAACGTTCTGAAACTCACAATCTCAAGTATATGCCTTTTCCAGGGAAAGTCTGTAATAGAGATTTCTGCTTTTGGCTGGAGAAGAAAGACAGTAGAGAAAAAGAGATATTCTTTCCTAGGATTGTGTGGGTTACTACTAAAAGGAATTTAGTATATTAATGTGCCACAACTCCCCTCTCCTCCTGAGTAATGCTTCCCATTGTTGTTATATTATTTCAAAAGTGAATTACCAAAACAGTGGGTTATTCTCACCTTCAAATACAAGTATGAAAATGTTCCCCAAAAGTTTAACAGAATTGACCTTTAGATTGTCTGTTATTGAGATCAACAAAGTCTCCACTTTGAAGGATAACTGATTGAACATCATAATCACATCCAGAAAAAATTGTATTTTAGTATGAAAAACCAGCATGGGAAAGTACAGGGAGACCTGATCCAAGGGAAACTGTCATCTTTGACACAACATTTATTTCTTTCATCAGTGTCTGCTTATTGCTTCATTGTCTCCTTTGTTAAATCTGAGGATGTGTCTAAGGGCACAAGCCTCAGGCACCTTGTCAGCAGTGCCTGAGAACTTGCTTCCATTTCACCTGAAACTTCCTTGATTTCCACCTGGGGAAATTTGTCAGTTTTAGGAAGGAGCATTTGACACACTGAATTGTGTCTGCATGTAGGCAAATCCATGGGCACTTATTAACATTAAATTTTTTTTAATTGGAAGTATTCATAAAAATTCAATGTAAGGATTTAGATACAGGGCCACATTGACTTAGGTTCTTTGGGACGATAAAGAAAACTACAGATATCATTCTATTGTACACTCTACTAAGCTAAAGGCTGAATGTGGTTTTGCCTGAAGCCTGAGTCATGTACTTAATTTTCCACATTAAAATTTAATGACCGTTTTTGACTTTGTGTGCCTTTCCACATCAGCGTTGTCTCTTTGCCAATAATATCAATCCAAGCACTTGCTGAAAGAGAATATTTTTGGGGACATGGTTGATGGTTTGTGTCCAGTTTACATTTAACAATTTATTCTCCATTGATTTTTAAAGATTTTCTCTATAATGACACTATCATTGCTTCCCAGGCTTGATGACTTTCTGAGATAAGGGAGTTCACGCAGAATATTTTGCTAGAATTATGTTAGGGAAAACTTTAAATTGTGGAGAAGTCTTCAGAGGAGGACAATATTATTCACTGACTTACTAAATTTATTGGATCTGCAAACATAGCTGTAGTTAACACATCAAGATTTGAGGAATTAAAGAATTCACAGTGACCCATGATTAGAGAAAAGATTTTTGAAAAAAGATTTTGGAAAAAATTAAAAAGAAAAAATGATGTACATTAAAAGAAATTGTTTCTGAAAAGCCTTACCCATAGTTTTTACTGGCAATATTTCACAACATCTTAATTCCACAGGTCTTTTTCTCCCCCTTTCTGCTACCATCTTTTGACCTAACTGCATATATGCACTAAAAATGTTGGTGTGAAAAAATCCACTAATATTGTATGTAAATGTGGCATAGGTTTCTGTCTATAAAATTCCTTTTTTTGAAAATTATTATTTAAAATAATGCTCTGGGCAGGGTAGTCGCACAGAAAATGTTTGTGTAGCAAATGAAAATTATCTTCTAGTTAAAATGCCTTCTGATAACTTTCAAGTAAATATTAATGACTCTTGATAAAAGCCTATTTCAGTTCATGGAGGATGATTCTTACATCTGAGTGACAACATATTTTCAATGAGCATATTAGCCAAGAATGAAATCAAAAGGTCAAGTATTGAGTAAATGAAACCTAGAAAATAAAGCAAGATAACTGCAATTTAGAAATCTAAATCTATTCTAAGATTGAACAGATTCTGAATTGAGAGTTGAAATGGGATCTTTTAATAGAAATAAAGAACTTTATGAAGTCAGGGCTTGCCACACAATGGGCATAGGGCCAGAATTACAAGTGCAAAATAAAGGGATTTACACAGTCTCATACTCTGCAGCCCAAATGGCATTGGTTAAATGTTGGAACTGCTATTAGTGTCTAAAAGTCAATTCCTAATGGCAGATATATAACAGGTAAAATAAATAATTTAGAGGAATTTTTTTCAGAGACCTTACCAATAATTCTATCACTAAGTAGCATCACTTCTCTGAATATGTACACAGATTTTCTATAGTATAAAACTAGAAACAAATTTGAATTTCATCTTCCAAATAAAACATTTTCAAGATACATTTATAACCTATTAGTTATTGCCTCATCTTCACATTAATTTTATAGGGCAGCAATATGCTAAAAAACTTGCACCCCTCCTATCTACTTGAGACATGGGAGAAATTGCCAATAATTCTTTGTTCTATAAGCCAGTATACCTAATGCCTACAGCAGTATTAAGAATTCTTTGAAGTCCTTTCTCTCATTAATAACTTCTCCCTATTGTTTTTCCTGCAGTCTATTTATTATTAGGGATTTCATTGGTCATATTGTTTCCTTTCCCAAAGGCCAAAGTAAACTTATGAATTATTATTAATGGCTCTAAGTATATGTAATTGTGTAAGGAGTGCATTTACTCAATTTCCCCCCTTAGGTGACATCACTCAGGAATTAGATGAATATATTTTGTGACAAACTGATTATAATAAAATAATATATAATTTGTGATTGTGTCGGGGCTATCAAAGAACTTGACAAATATTAATTTCTTGATACCCTTGTGAGGCAGCATACACCCAAGCCAATTTAAAGATAATAGAACTAAAGCAGAGATCACAGAAATGAGCTTCCAATGCCTATAGGTTAAAAAAAATCTTTGTGTTTGAGTGATATTCATGGACTGCAGAAATGTAATCATTGTTTCCCCACTATCTTGCAGTTCTCTTGTAAACCTCTCTAGAACATTCTTTTGTATTTCAAAGCTTCGTCATTCCAAGTTACCTCTGATAGCACTGATGAGAACCTTATTGAACATTATTAGGTGATCTTTTAAAACTATTTAAAAACTATTTAATTAATTTCTTTAAGTCTTTCCTTATTACATGTAAAAAATTAACATTCGTTTTTGAAAGTTTTCAATTTTAAATTCTGTCCTGCCTTTTCCCCATCCATTGAGAAAGCAAGCAATATGCTTATTATATATGTGGTCATGCAAAACATATTTGCATATTAAACATGTAAAGAAAACACACATGGGATAGCTGGGTGACTCTGTGGATTGAGAGCCAGGCCTAGAGATGGGAGGTTCTAGGTTCAAATCTGACCTCAGACACTTCCTAACTGTGTGACCCTGGGCAAGTCACTTGACCCCCATTGTCTAGTCCTTACCACTCTTCTGCACTGAAGTCAATACACAGTATTAAAAAAAAAGAAAACACACACATGCACCAAATTGTTATGAATAAACATTAATCTTGGAGACTTTATAGTAAACTAATAAGTATTTATTATTAAAGAGAAAGAAAGAGAGAAATAAGGTTACTACTAGCCTATCTACCTAAAGAGTCCAGCTATATTTGCAAGTCTTACTTCCAGGATTTCCAGCTGGACATGGACCACCACTGGCCCCCTCCTTCACTGCTTACCAGAGATATCTCACATAAATAAGTGCCCCACAGCTCACCAGTGAGGGAGCTCCTTTTAAAAGCCAAAAAATATCAGAGATCTCATTCCTGCTTGTCCTGACCCTTATATCTTACCCATGATGTTAATCCTGCTTGGCTTTTGATTGGACAATTTGCTTCATGTATTCTGATGTCCAGGCATGTAATCCTGCTATGATTCCTGGTCAGATGCCATGCAAGGGGAGCTCTGCCCCCCCCCATTCCAGAAGTCAGAGAGCACTGTCAGTATGTCCTACCTTAATACATATGTGCCAACTATAGTAATATTTTTAATGTTAATTTCACATAAAACTGAGGGAAAAAATTTAAACAGTTTACTTCAATCTGCATTCAGGGCCCATCTGTTCTCTCTCTAGAAGGGGAATAGCAATTTTCATCAAAGGCCCTTTTTAAAAAATGTATTTAGAATATTTTTCCATGGTTATATGATTCATGACTTTTTCCACCCCTTTTACCTCCTCCCTCATGGAGCAGACAAGCAATTCCACTGGATATATATGTATCATTGCTCAAAACCTATTTCCATGTTATTCATATTTGCAATAGAGTGATTTTTTAACATCAAAACCCCAATAACCTCCCCATTGAACAATGTGATTAATCATATTTTTTTTCTGAATTTCTTTTCCCACAAATCTTTCTCTGGATATGAATAGCATTCTTTCTCATAAATTCCTCTGGATTGTCCTGGATCATTGCATTGGTGCTAGTAGAAAAGTCTATTATTCAACTATGCCACAATGTATCAATTTATGTGTATAATGTTTTCCTGGTTCGGCTCCTTTCATTCTGCATCAATTCCTGGAGGTTGTTCCAGTTAACATAGAAAACATCCAGTTCATCATTCCTTTCAGCACAATAGTATTCCATCACCATCAGATACCTCTTTGCTTTCCAATATTTTGCCACCACAAAGAGTGTGGCTATAAATATTTTTGTACAAGTCTCTTTCCTTATTATCTCTTTGCGGTACAAACCCAACAGTGGTATGGCAGGATCAAAGGGCATTTTGAGCATAATTCCAAATTGTCCTCCAGAATGGTTGGACCAATTCACAACTCCACCAGCAGTGTATTAGTGTTCCAATTTTGCCACACCCCTCCAACATTTATGACTTTCCTTTGCTGCTCTTCTGTAATTTTCTTTCTCTGTTTTTGGTCTGCCTGGCTTTGGAATCAGTACCATATTTATGTCAAGAAAGGAATTTGTTTAAACTTCTTCTTTGCTTATTTTGTCAAATAATTTGTATAGTATTGGGATTAGTTGTTCTTTAAATGTTTGATAGAATTCACTTGTGAATCCTCTGGCCTTGAAGATTTTTTTGGGGGAAGTTCCTTGATGGCTTGTTTAATTTCTTTCCCTAAGATTGATTATTTAAGCATTCTATTTCTTCTTTTGTTAATACAGGCAATTTATATTTTTGTAAATATTCAACCATTTAAAGTAGATTGTCATATTTATTGTCATATGATTAAACAAAATAGTTCTTAATAATTATTTTAATTTCCTCTTCATTAGAATGAGATCATCCTTTTCACTCATGATAATGTTAATTTGATTCTCTTCTTTCTTTATTTTTTTTAGATTAACCAGTACTTTATTTATTTTATTTGTTTTTTTTCAAAGTATTAGCTCCTAGTCTTATTTATTAGTTCAGTAATTCTTTTACTTTCAATTTTATTAATTTCATCTTTAATTTTTAGGATTTCCAATTTAATTTTTGTCTGGGAACTTTTAATTTGTTCTTTTTCTAATTTTTAAGTTGCAAACCCAATTCATTGATGTCCTACCTCTCTATTTTGTTGGTATAGTCACTCAGAGATATAAATATTCCTCTGACTACTGCTTGGGCTGTCTGCATCCCATATGTTTTGATCTTATGTCTCCTCATTGTCATTCTCTTTGATGAAGTCCATAATTGTTTCTATGGTTTCTTCTTTGACCCAGCAGTTTTGAAGAATTAGATTATTTACTTTCTGATTAATTTTAAATTTGCCTTTCCTTGTACCCTTTTTAATTATAATTTTATTTCATTAAGATCTAAAAAAGTTGCATTTATTACTTCTGTTTTTCTGCATTTGTTTGCAATATTTCTATGCCCTAGTACATGGTCAATCTTCGTATATGTACCATGCACTGCTAAGAAGAAGGTATATTTCTTTTTATCCTTCTTTAGTTTTCTCCAGATACCTATTAACTCTAATTTTTCTAGCATTTCATTTACTTCCCTTACTTCTTTCTTATTTATTTTTTTGGTTTGATTTATCTAGTTCTGAAAGGAGAAGCTTGAGATCCCCCACTAGTATGATGTTGCTATCTATTTCCTCATTGGGCTCCTTTAATTTTTCCTTTAGAAATTTATATGCTATGCTATGCTATTTTCTGCATAAATGTTTACTAATGATATTAATTTGTTATTTATAATACTCTTTAACAAAATATGATTTCCTTCCTTATCTCTTTAATACATTAGTTTCTACTTTAGCTTTGTCTGGTCTCATGATTGCTACCTTTTACTTTTTTTACTTTTTTTTTAAATCTTTACCTTCCATCTTGGAGTAAATACTGTATAATATCTCCAAGGCAAGAGAGTGGTAAGGGCTAGGTAATGGGGGTTAAGTGACTTGCCCAAGGTTACACAGCAGGGAAGTGTCTGAGGCCATATTTGAACGTAGGACCTCCTGTCTGTAGGCCTGGCTCTCCACTGAGCCACCCAGCTGCCTCCTAATATTTTTACTTTAAATGATGCATAATAAATTATACTCTAAACTTTTACCTTGAATTTTATTAATTTTGTGTGTCACCTTGCCTCAAATATGTTTCTTGTAAACAACATATAGTACAATTCTATTTTTTAAACCACTCTGCTATCTGCTTCTGTTTTATGGGTGAGTTCACCCCATTCATATTCAGAGTTATGATTACTAAATTTGTATTGCCCTCCATCATATTATCCCCTTTGGATCTTGTTCTATTTTCTTTCATTATGTTCCTTCTCCCCATTATTTTGCTTTTTGTCACCCCCCTTCCTCCTCCCTTCAATTACCTCCCCCTTCCCTTGTCTTATTCCCTTTCTATTTCTCTGTAGGGTGATAAAATTCTATATCCCAGAATATACTTATTTTCCCCCTCTGAGCCAGTTACAGTGAGAATATATTTTAAGCATTGCCCATCATCAACCTTACCTCCCCTCCCTGTAATGATTTTTCACAGCTCTTTATGTCATATAAATTACCTCATTCTATCTCTCCCTTTCCTTTTCACTCAGTGCAACCCTCTGTTTCAGTCCTTGATGGATTTTTTATACATATCATTCATATGAATACCTATCATATCATACATACATATTGTTCCATATCATGATATATCATCATATATACCATATCATCATAATCAGCTTTCTTGTCTATCCTCTTTCTGAGTAAATCCTTTCAATCTTCTTTCTCCAATGCAATCTGTGAATTCTTTATATTTTAATTTTATTTTCTTGTTCAAGGATCTTTGGGCAATTATCTTTGATAATTTCTTATGACATGATATCCAAGGTTTTTTCTTCATTGTGCCTTTCAGGTAGTCCAATAATTCTCAATTGTCTCTCCTAGATCTATTTTTAAAGTCAGTTGTTTTTTCAGTAAGACATTTCACATTTTCATCTATTTTTTTCATTCCTTCGATTCTGATTTATTCTTTCTTGATTTCTCATTAAATCATTAGTTTCTAGATGGTCAATTCTAATTTTTAAGGCCTGGTTTTCCTCTGTCAGTTTTTGGTTCTTCTTTTTGAATTAGCCCGTTTCTTCTTGCATAATTTTTATTTCTTCTTGCATCATTTTCTTTTCTCCTTGCATCACTTTCATTTCTCTTCCCCACTTTTCCTCTGGCTCTCTTAATCATTTTTAGGTCTTTTTTGAGCTCTTTTAGACTCTGTGTCTAATCCATATTTTTCTTTTTGACTTTGCATGTATTTCCTTTGCTTTTCCTATCCCCTTCTGTGTCTGTACATTGCTATTTGTTTCCATAAAAGTTCTTTAGAATTAGGTGCTTTTATGGTTGTTTGCTCACTTTTTCTATCTAATTATAGGTAGGCTCTATTTTCTGGGAAGTTGGGGTATCCTCTTAAACTTCAGTCTTTCCTTGGTGTGATTTTCAACTTATTTTCAGGGTTGTTACTAGTTTATCAGATGATCTGAGAGCTGAGAGCTCTGAAAGTGCTCTCCCCTTGCTGATTTAATTGACTTTTGAGATACTGATAGCTTAAAGATTTTCCTTAGGCTTAGGTACAAGCTTTTGATCTCACTCTGAACTTGATCAGGTCAGGGTTGATCAAATTCCAGCCCCAGGCTTAGGCTTAAGTTTTTGGTTTAATTTTTTCTTGATTCAATCAGGCATACCCTTGATTGCCCTGTCCTAGAGATCTTCCCTTAGTTTTGGGCAAAAAGATGGGGGGGACGTCTCCCTGTGAACTGTGTCCTCACCCCAAACTGTGGATTTTGTTCCAAGCCCATACTGGGATTCCTAGCTTCACTCTGGGCCCACACAGATCAGCCCCCTTCAGCCCAGGTTGCCCTGTGCTGGGACTCTGGATTTCTACACAGGTTTGACATTTTAAGAGGTCTGAGTTGGCTTGGACCACTATTTGCCCAGGCAGGTTCTCAGGGTCTGAATGTAAGTTTGTATTTAAGTTTGGAACCTGTGACAGCAGATGTGAAGTGTGTGTGTTTTTGGAGGGGTTGCGGTTTGCTCTTGGCTTGCTCTTCACTCCTCGACATAGCATCTTGCTAGCTCTGCTCCCCTCTCACCCCTGTTCCCCATATGGTCTCTGCCTAACTTTTAGGTTTTTCTTTTGTTGAAAGTTGTTTCACTCTGACTCCTTATTGGTTCTTTCACTCCTGTATTCATTTTGTGGTGATATTTTAATCTTCGTCAGAGAATATTCTCATGATGAAGCAGAGCTTCTGCTCTAGTTACTCCTCCATCTTGACTCCACCCCAGGAAGCATCACAACTCTTTTAAAATTGTCATGAATCATTTTCTTGATCAGCATAGATAAGTCTTTCACAGTTGATCATCTTTACAGTTTTCATCTTGCTTTGTACAATGTCCTTCTGATTCTGATCACTTCACTTTCCATCCATTCATATGAGTTTTCCATGGTTGTTCTGAAGCCATCGCCAGATGATTTTCATGAGTTGCTATGGTTAACAGAAAATTGTAATTCAAGGTCACTTGAAGTACATGGTGAGATACTTTGAAGAAAACTCTGGAGTTCACATTATACCTGGATGCAGGAAATTTTTAGTTTAATAAGACCTAACAAAGTTTGAATCCTGCATGTATTGCAACAATAATTCTGAGGTCATCATTATTTGATGCGGCTTGAGAGAAGGATTTTTCTAGAGAAGATCCTTCTTTTACTAGCCCATCAAACTGCAAAATAAATAGTGAGAAAGATATCTCCATGTAGGATAAGACAAAACATGACATATGTGGCAAAGCTTATTTCTCAGGAAATTCATAGTCAAATGTAGAATGAATGAACAATGAAGTCAATGTTTATTCCATTCATATGTTTATGTGATATTAACCAAAAAAGATCATGACTTAACAGGGAATGAGATATTTCAGAAGTCATTTAGTGAAAATGCTTTATTATTATGGAAGCAAGCTTACCACTCAGTTATGATATGATTTTGAGTGAATTAAAACATTATTTTTAAACAAAATGCCATTGTATATTTTCCCTTCTGTCTCAAGACTTTTAGAAGAAATAACCTACTAAATATAGTCACTAATGGGATAAACTGCTTTCCTCTCCTCATTAAACAACTGGGATTGAATCAGAGGATCAAGAATTTCTATTGAAAAGGTCTTAAACGTCATTTTTCCCCTTACAGATTAGGAAACTTAGCTCCAGAAGGGTTAAGTGATTTGCCCAGAATCACACACCCAGTAGGTATCTAATATGGAATCTAAATCTTACTGACACCAAGCTTAGACCCTGTATCAAGTTGCATCTTGATTAACCATTTTCCTATAATGCATTATACAACCATATTATGTTCTCAAAAATAACATATTTAATTATTTTCTGGGTAGATCATAGGATCATAGAATTTAGAATTATAATTGTGGCAAGAAGCTATCTAGTCCAATCTCACAATTATTTAGAAAAGGAAATAAAAGTCTAAAAGTTAAAATAGCTTACCTAAGGTCATATTGATAAATAAGTGGTTGAGCAAGATCCAGAGTAAGTGACTTGAATCCACATCTAGGGCTCTTTCTTTTGAATTATTTCCAAGTCATGTGGTGAGATGGATATAGGATTGGCCTTGGAGTCAGAAAGATCTCACCTCTTGGTGGTCAAGGCCACTCTCTAAAACTATAAATTGGAGAAAATGATTTGCACAGATTTGTACTGTGAAAGAGGTTCTACCACAGAAATTCCCTGGACCATAATCAATCACTCAATCATTTAGGAAGCATGAAATGTATATAGAGATGAGAGAAAAGGTGTTTGCCTTTGACCACCTTGTAATCTAGCAAGAGAAAACAATTTATTTTTATATGTTTACATGTACATATGTGAATGGAAAAGGAGTTAAGCCATCCCTCCTGAAAACACTAAAATACTCTGAAAAATAAGAGGGAAGTGTAATGGTTAATATTAAATTACGAGGATGCTAGCTGCTTTAGTAGCTTTATTGAAACAAAGTAGTGATAGTAAAAAGGAAATGTAGAAAAGAAGTAGAGAGTTGATTAGGTTACTAACCTATTTGCCATTTGATGTATTGAAGCTTACTTCAAAAGAGGTTCCAAGCTCCAGGGGAGGGAGAGGGAGAAGGAGAGGGAGAGAGAAAGTGCAGTCCCTTGGTCTCCCCTTATAAGCAGTTTTCTCCACCCACTAGCTCTCATCTCAGGAACCAACCATAGTTTGCCTGGCACCACCCATGGGGGTGCAGTGCCTTTGGTATCAGTTTCCTGTCTTGTTGGTATCAACTTCCTTTCTCTGAGGGTGTATATGTGTGTGTATATTTCAGTAAACACTTGAAAAAAATCCTGTTGATTATTCCTCCCTCAGTTTGTTCCCATTCATAAACTTATGAAGAGTGGGTCTATTCTTTTTGAGTTTTTGAAATTATACAAAGTAAGTTATAATAGAAACTTTTTCTTCATTTTTATGTACTGCTTCTATCTCCCTTTAGCATTTTAACTCCTACTGTCTTTTATCTTGTAAAAGAAGGAAGACATAATACAAAGAAAAGGAAATAATTTATTTCTGTTGACTTTGAAGTGCTTAAGTGGAAGTTGAAGGACATATAGTCACAATTGATGATTTAATCTCTACTTCAAGTTGAAGGTCATGGCATCATAAAGACCTGGGAAGAGAGCAGCTGGCTTATTGGAAGCAGGGTCTGTTTTTCTACATTATGGTTTATAGTCAAGGTTATCAGTGTCTGGCAAGGAAACAGGCTTTGGATATATTAGTTGCACAATAAATATTTGTTGAGTTAATGAATGAATGGTCATAATATATTTCATGAAGAGCCAGAAATCGATTGAATCCAATTGTACAAAATCCATGGAGTCCTTGCCAAGAACATGCCATATTGTTAGGTGCTAAAATAGACATAAGGGCAAAATCTTTCTGAAATCCCTAATGAAAGCCTTATATATAGTAATAGAATAAGGTGTTCAGACTAGTAAATTGAAAACTATGTAAAAAACTATATGAGAAATAAGTTACCCCTGAGTATTCCCAAAGGGAAAGGATAACTTTTGTCTCAGGACATCAAAGACAATTGCATTGACCAGCAGGGTAATTGAGCTGGACCTTGAAAAATGAGTAGAATTTTAACTGAAAGAAGCAGGAATGGAACATTCAAGGCATATAAGGTAGAAGGAAATAAAGAAAATTGAGATATACTCTAGGAAAAGCAAATAGAGCAATTTCATTTAAATATAGGACACAAGTTGTGTGAGATAAGTTAAAAAAAATAAATTAAGACCTGAAATGTTTTGAATGCCAGGAAAAGACTTTTGAATATTACTCAAAAGGCTTTTGAATATAGAATTTATATGGTAAGATCTTCACATTGAAAAGATGGTACAGGATACATTGGAGGGAGGGAAGAGAAACTGGTGAACCAATTAGTCTGTTATTAAGATATTTTAGGCTAGAAGTAGCAAGGGCCTAACAAATGTGGTTCAAATGACTATCAAAAGGAGGAAACAGTTATATGAGGCACTGAGGAAGTAGAATCAACAGAATTTAGTGACTAATGAGGGCAAGGGTTGGGGAAGAGATAAAGATATATTTGAGGTTTAAAGCCCTGGATGAATGTGAGAATAATGGTAAAAGAGTGCTGTTATACTCAGAGGCTGAGAAGAGTATAGAAAGATACAAATGTAATTCACTTTGGAAACTTCTCTGAAATTATTATGCTTCATTGGAATTCCAGAGAAAAGGCTAATGTGAATCATGGACTAACTATACTACTACTGTGGAGAAAATTTATTAGATGAGATGCAAAAAGCAAAACCCAAGTCTCCAAACCAAAAAGAAATAGGTTTATTGAGAGAGGGCAAGCCTCCCAATAAAGCTGGACTCCAGTTAGAAACTAAGGACAACTAGCCTTGTGAGCAGCCCCCTTTCATAGCAGAGCTGAATTAGAAATACAGAAGTGATTTCGGAAGTACAATGGAAATTGACATAAGTATCTTGACCATTATTACTCACTTGATCCATACATTGATGCAAGAAAGTCCTATACCCAATGCCATTAATGCAAGTAAGTCTTTTGACTATCACGGTCAGCATGTATATTCCACATGCAGTGGTGAATTTGCGGAGGGTTTTGGACATCTGCAATGGTATAAGGTCCTTTGGCCTTTGGCTGAGCATCATGCATAAAGGGTGCATAGCTAGTATTGAAACTGGTAAATAAATACCAAGGGGTTAATAGAGGGAGTAGGGGATGATGGAGGAATGATTTGATAAAAATAAGTTAACTGCCCATCACGCAAATATACAGGGGAAACACTTCCACTCCCATAACACAGGACAGAGCTGGGAGTGAGTGGTGCCAGGATTGAAAATGGCAGTTAAACTCCCAACTGCCTCCTTAGTCGTCAAGGATTAAACTTAACACTAGTGGGTAATTGTTAAGTTTTAGAGAAGGAAACAAACAGGAAAATACAAAACACAGTTTAATAAAGCAAGAAAAGGGAGATGGGAGAGGTTTTGCTATCTACTAATTAGGACCCAGACAACTACCAGTTAGATTGGGCTGGCTGGTTTTTCTGTCTCCAGCACAGACAGGAGTCTGGCTGAATCAGGGTGGCTGCTAGGGACTTTTTGGAGACAAGGGAATTTCTCACTCCACAGGAGATACTGGTGCAAGCTGAATCCTTAATGGCACAGGTAACAAGGAACAACTTCTTAGTCAGCTAGTAAGTCCTCAAACTGAGGTGACAGACACTCTGTAACTGGTCCACCCAGTTACAATGACTTGTCCTTCCTTCAGTCAAAGCATTCAGTTGATGTCCACCCAAGATCTCCAAAGTTTCTGGTTACAGATAGTTGAAAGGATCCCAGCTCACAAGCTCCTTCCTCAGCCCTTGGAAGTTCCTAACTCCACTTAAAAACCTTGCTGTTGCATTCTACTAAGAATGTTTTTGTCAGCCAGCCAGCTCTCTGCCTTCTGCTCTCTATATATTTATATATCTACCTTATAATTTTTCCTATAACAGTATCATGCATCAGTCCTGTACATCCTGTGAACACAGACCAGATTCATTTTAGCCCTAGGTCCAAAGGACATTAGCCCTGTACATTAACTTAGGGTGTAGCCTGGAGACAAAACACAGGATCATAACAGAAGAATGAGAAGGATGTACAGCTTAGTGGGGCAGCTGAGTAGCTCAGTGGATTGAGAGTCAGGCCAGAGATGGGAGGTCCTAGGTTCAAATCTGGCCTCAGACACTTCCCAGCTGTGTGACCCTGGGCAAGTCACTTGACCCCCATTGCCCACCCTTACCACTCTTCCACCTAGGAGCCAATACACAGAAGTTAAGGGTTTAAAAAAAAAGATGTACAGCTTAGTCAGCCAGAAGTGAATAAGATCAAAAGTTCAAATCATGGAGGTGGGACAGTAACAGGACAGAATATATATGTCTTACAGTATATATAAAATAGTACAGCATGGTGAGGACTGTGGGGTTTCACATTCACACTACTGCGGATCACAAATTTAGATCAGGAAAAAAAGATTGGTCCAATTTCCTCATTTTACAGATGAGAAAGCTAAGACACAGAGAAATGCAATCATTCACACAAGGTCAGTAAGTCAATGATATAGTCCAAAAAAAAGCATTTATTAAGCACCTACAAATCAATAGTCACTGTGCTAAGTGCTAGAGGTACAAAGAGAGCCAAAATACAATTTTCAGTCTAAATAAGCTCAGCTTGTCTGGGGGATCCAATATAAAAATAACTATGTATAAATGAGATATATAAAGGATAAGGTGGAGATGATCAACAGAAGAAAAGAATTAATATTTGATGGGATAAGAAAAGCTTCTTATAGCAGGTGAGATTTTAGTTATAACTTGAAGAAAGCCAGGAAAACCATGAGTTAGACATGAGGAGGGAGAGAATTCCAGACATGTAACATAGTCAGTGAAAATTATCTAATCCAGGAGATGGAGTATCATATGGGAGGGATACCAGGAAGTCTAGTATCATTTTGCAGTCTACATAGGGATGAGAAACATACAAAAAGATGAGAAAAATAAGAAAGAGACAGGATATGAAGGGCCTTGAATGCCAACTAGAGGATTTTGTATCTCATCTTTTTTTAAATTTATTTTGAAACCCTTACCTTCCATCTTGGAATCAATACTGTATATTGCTTCCAAGGCAATGGGGGTCAAGTGACTTGCCCAGGGTCACACAGCTGAGAAGTATCTGAGACCAGATTTGAACCTAGGACCTCCTGTCTCTAGGCCTGGCTCTTGATCCATTGAGCTACCCAGCTGCCCCTTGTATTTCATCTTTTAGACAATAGGAGGTCACTGTAGTTGATTGAGTAGATGAATGACATGGTCAGATCGGCACTTTAGAATTTGACAGTGGAGAATACACTGGAATGAGGTGAAATGTGGGACAGAGAGACCAACTAGCAGACTATTGCAATAGTCAAGCCTATACCAGAGTAGAGGCAGAAGAGAAAGGTTTTATATAGGAATGTGCTAGTAAATGTTTAGCAATTGGTTCTGAAAAAAGTATACACTTCTAAGTTTAATCTGCATATTGGTATTTTCTCCATTACTTTATTAAGTCTAAACAACCAAAAAAACCCAAATAAATCAAGTACTAATTTGTAGCCTACAATTTCTGAGATATAAATGCTTACAGCAAAAATTTAATAGTTGGCTCTTCTGAGCCATTGGAGAAGACTTTAAAACATCATTGGCTGTATATGAGAGATGTTAGAAAGATAAACTCAAAAGAATTTGATAACGTATTAGATTTGGGGCAGTGTAGATGGGTGAAGAGTCAAAGATGTTATTTTGTTTATGAATTTGGATGACAGGGTGACGATCCTATCATTAGTAATAGGCAATTTAGGAAGAAGGGATAGTTTTGCTTTCTCAAGAAATTTAGCCACAAGAGAAAGGAGAGCTACAGAACAATACTTTTTGGGATAGATAGATCATGGATTTATTTGTGTGTGTGTGTGTGTGTGTGTGTGTGTGTGTGTGAATGAGAGATATATGTTCATTTTGTAGGCAGAAGGGAAGCAAGCAGTAAACAAGGAGAAACTGAAGAAAGTGAGAATGGGGATGAGAGAGAACAATCTGGACATAATAGAATGTGATGGCATCATGTTGCCTTTGGAAGAATTAGTCTTGGTCAGGAAGAGGATCACTTTTTCCATTGGAGACAAGAATGAAGGAGGCAAAAGGCAACTGAATGATATGAAATGAAGAAATGGTTAGAAAGAAAGAGCTCTCATAGAATGAAAAGATTTGAAAAAGCCCCTGCGGTGAGTGGAACAGTGAATTGATTAGGAAGGTATAAAAAGATTGTCTAGTTGCAGTGAGGGCCCAGCTGAGATTATGTAACATAAATTTGTAGTTGACCTAGTCAATGAGGTTTGTGATTTTTTCCAGGTTCATTCAGCAGCATACAGGTAGGATTGAAGGTACTAAATGTTGGGAATAAAGCAAGATTGAGTGAGATTTGCCTGACAAAATCAATGATAGAATAGATGGCAAGGGTCTCAAGAGAAATGAGTAGCAAAAGCAAGATTGGATCCCAGGTAGCCTGGTTCTGAATAAAACATAATTTATTACATACTATTCTGATTTTTATAACTAGGGTTATAGTTAGTCAAGATATTTAAGGGGATTTTCAAGAGGGAAGAAAATTGGATTGTCAGTGAGCAGAAAGTGTCCTTGTTGATACAAAAAAAGTAATGTAGTTGGAAAAGGCATTTTAAGCTGGGAGAATGGATTTCCTGCGTATTCTTTTAAGTCCGTGGGTGTATGTTTGTGTGTGTGTGTCTGTGTGTGTGTGTTGGAGAGGAGTAGGTATATGTTCCAGCTCATGTGTTTTTATTGTTTCAGAACCCATATGAAGTATAAATCATAATCGGTAGCATTGAATTTTGATGAAAATTGTTTTCAAATCTAACCTGGAGCTCTCCAATGTCCTAAGAAAAGTTACCTAGTAGTCAGCAATGTTACCATTAACAGAAAGGATTAGTAGATTTAGGAAGAACCATTATGAATTTATTTTCTGAGAAGTAGATTGTAAAGAAAAATTTAAAACAAGTAACTGGAAATGTAGGCTGGCATTTACGAGAGAAAAAAGGTTAGATATAGATTTGACAGTTATCAATATGAGGAAAGGGAAAAATCATTTATGTAATGACTACTACATAGAACCTACTATGTGACAGGCACTGTTCTAGATACTGGAAAACAGCAACAACAAATATTTCATTTGATCCTTTTTTGTCCCCCAACTCCTTGAAGATTGTAAAGGGTAATGGTTAAGCTGTCTATCAAGACCCAAACAATTTGCTTAGCTTGGAGAGCCAGGACTCCCATGCCCTAGAAAGAAGGAAGGGGATTACAGGTTAGGGGGAGATTTTTACTTAAACCTGTATTATATCCTTGGGTCTGTTAGTATAGTCCAGCCCTGCGTGCAGGAGGTGGAAGAGGGATAATAAGTAAGTTTAGGATGAATAAGCATCAATTTCTAGATTTGGAGGGATTTATTTTGTCCCTTCTTTTGGATTCTGGGTATACTGGACCATGGAAAGAGCCTAAAGTACCTTTATCTTTGGCACATTTTTTCTGTTTCAGATATGTTTTAAGGATCGGAGCCAAGATGGCAGCTTAGTCACAGCAAAAGCTGAAACCATTCTAATACTCATTCCAAACCAGCTTTTAAGAAGCACCTCAAAATTATAGGAATCAAAAACCAACAGCAAGATGGAGTGAGGGGGTCTCTCCTGCTAAATCTAACTTGAAAGGTAAGCAAAGAGAGTCAATTTTCATAGGATAAAAAAGAACTGGAAGCAAAACTTCACACAGAGTAGTGTTTGACCACCTGCCACCTATTACAGCAGGTTTTGAGTCTGGGCATAGGCCAACTTTGTGATCCTGGGACACTGGATACAGAAATAAGAGAGTCCCCCACACTCCAGATATACCCCTTGAAGCCACAGGCCCTGGCCCTACCCCATAGTGAGGCCTGGAAATCCATACTACCTGGCCCTTTCAAGCCTGTATTAGAGTGAAGATGTGGCAGGATGGGAAAAATAGATCTCAGTGCAGAGCCTTGCAAGCCAGAATCAGAGGATACAGAATAAGCAATTAGTTTTCAGAATTCCTAGTTCCCAGGCCCCCCAAAAAAGGCTGAGAAAATGAGCAGGCAGCAAAAGAAGCACCTAACCCTAGAAAATTTCTATGGTGACAAAGAGTGAAACACAGAGTCAAAAACTAGATCCAGGCAACCACAAGCAAACCTTCAAAGAAAAATGGAATTTGGTCTCAAACCCTAGAGATTGCTAATTTGCCATCTCATTGCTCTTATGAACATTGAAACACCCTGACTATTGGCAAATGCTTCTTTTGTGGTACTACATTACTACATGAAAGGGTACATAAAAGAGGAAGAAGAGAATAAGAGAATACAGAGAAATGTGTGATGTGTGGGTCAAGTCCATATGAGTTAATATCATGGCAGAATATAGTGACACTAGTCCTAGGTATTATTCCTATATTAAAAACCTTGAAGTCACTTTGGTTCTTTTAGTATTTTACAGTACTTCCCTATCATTCTATTGAGTCATGATATTTGCAATTCATTAAATCTCCCCAAGCATCTTTTTTTTCCGTCATCGTAATCTTTCTAAACTTTATTATATGTACTTTCCTACTTTCTTAAACATGGGATAGTTAAGAATTTAACAGTTTTTAATAACCAAGGGTTTGTGTGAAATAAAATAACCTCTATTCCAAGGCACCCTAACAATGAGACACATGTCACAGAGTAATGTCATATCTAATGGCCTGAGGTTGGCATCTTTTGGCATCCTTTGGTATCAGCATTGTCATCCTTGGTGTCAATACTCAAGAGTTAGAATAATGTCACCAGGCATGTTGTTGGAAAGCCATTGGCCAAGGATAGGTTTTTAAACCTGGATGGGAAAGCCAGAGACTCTCTTAATTTCAATACCTGCCATGGAGCTGGCTTTTTCTCTCTGTTCTTTGGCCCTGGCAACATGACCTTAACTAGTCAAATGGAGAATCAGTTACAGTAAAGTTGAAATCTCTCTCTCTCTCTCTCTCTCTCTATTTCTGTCTCTCTCTCTCTCTCTCTCTCTCTCTCTCTCTCTTTCTGTCTCTTTCTGTCTCTGTCTTTGTCTCTCTCTCCTCTCTCTCTTTTTATTAATAAATTCTTATAAATCTGGTTATGTGCCTCCAGATCAATTTCATTTGTAACAGATTAAAATTATGAACATCACTTACTATAATGCATTTCAATATATAGAAACACCCTGTTTGGGTAAGATGTATAGTTTGCAGCTACTTATTGTCTTTACTCAACTATCTTTCCTCTCTAACAAGCTTTTAAACTTCAATAGTGTAATGCAGGGTTGCTGCAAGAATCCCTTGCATTTGCAAAACCATCAGAAGCAACCCTGACAGTTAGGGAGACGGAATGTTGACCCAGCTAGCCAGTGGTCTCATGGGAAAAACCATTGGAGCCTGGGACTATAAATATCCCAGGAGTGCCATCCTGGGGGGCTCATTTCCTTTGACCTGACCCAGACATCTTGCTATCGCCTGAATCTCCCCATTGGGCCCTGGGAGGAGGAAAATTTCGGGGGGAGGAGAAAGTGGGAAATTAGTTTCCTTAGGCAGGCAGGAACAACCTTAAACCAAGCCACCACCTTCATCTGTTAATCTGCTCAACCCTTCTACATCAGGGCAGTGAAATTTATCCCTGGCTGAGGGGCTGGTTCCCTCAGCCAGAACCTACCTTCTGTGACCCTCCCCAGCACTGGCTTCACCCTTAGCAATTAATTTCCCTGACCTTAACCTTCTTCCCTCAGCTTACCCTTGGCTTAATAAACCCTTGGCCTTTATTCAAAGCGCTTCTGTTGATTTATTATAGCATCAACTAGGGCCAAGGTTGAAGGGGAAAGATAACTTTCCTTTGTTTCTTGAGGGCTAAACATGGCATCCATCTTGGCCAGGAGGGGAACCAGGTTCACTTCCTGTGGGCTTGAAGTTTCTCTCCAGAAGGGAGGGGCTTCTTACTCCTCCCCTCAAGGGAGCCTAGTATCAGCAGGGAGGCAGACTAAAACATCTCAGTCAGGCTCACACAATCTTTGGCTGACCCTGCACAAAGTTGTAGTCTCCCAGTTTAGAAGACCCAGCTGATGCCACCCAGGCCCTCAAATATAAGCCTCTTATTAGCCTATTAACCTCTTTTATTCTTGTATAACAGTAGCCATGGCTTGGTGTTATTTCAAATCTGTTCTCTCCAGCTTGCTCAATGAATAATTTTTATTTTACATGCAATTCTAAACTACTCTGTCGCCCGGCCATTTCTCATTCCTTTCCTGGGGAGTAAGAAATAGATATTTTCCTCAGAGGTGTTTTCTAATTATGTACAGGTCTGATCCGTATGGTGGAAGCTGCCATAAGTCAGATTTCTGAAAGAGTGGTGAGCCATAGTACTATTTTAACTTTTTATAATGATGGTGGTAGAAACTCTTATTTACCTAGCATGCCATAATTTGTAGTGTCTTTTCCTTACAATAAGTCTGTGAGGTGGATAGTGCAAATATTATCATACCCATTTTAAGATGAAGAAATTAAGGCTGAGTTTAATTGACTTTCCTAGGGTCACACAGCTAGTAAGGTTTGAAGTAGAATTTAAACCTAGTCTTTGTCACTCCAAGTCTAGTGCTTTATCCACTAACTGAATGTGTAAGAATGTGATATTACCTATTAGTAGATATTTATAAACATGTATTTCCAAAATACTAAACTTCTTTGAGCCTCAGATTTCTCAATTATAAAATGAAAGTAATGATGGAACTTACATTAATACTTATATGAGTATCAAATGAAATACTATGTAAAATTTTTGCAAACCTTAAGACATTGTGTAAATTTTAGTTTTTATTATTTCTTTACTCTACCTCTGACTACTACCTGGTATCCTGTGGTTACCAAATGTGTTTTAATAGAAAGAATAAACTTTAAAGGAAATTTGATCTATGAAGAGGTAAGGGCTTAGACTCAATGGCTTACTTTCAGAGATTTTTTATTAATAAACAGAAGGGTCTGTATAGATGTCTTCTCTGCTCAGAAAATGCTAACAGATTTCAAGGGTACCACTATCATTCATATTTTCAAGGAAAAAAAGATGATAAAGTTTGCTGGCAATTCTTGAGACTTAGCACTTTTTATTATTGGCAAGATCCTGCTTATACTTTGTGGCCTAGAAAATATATGCTCTTATTTAGCAAATATGGTTTCCAGTTTTCTGCCTTTTCTATTCAATTTGTGACATTATTGACATGAATTTTCCCATTCAAATTCTCAGAAATGTTCACTTTAAAGTCTCACTTATCTTTCCTAAAAACAAATACTCAAATAGCAAGAGACTGAATTGAGAGGCCTATGCATATATCTTAAGGTTCACCAATCATTTTGCAATAATTATAATGAAAGAGTAATTTGGAAACCCACAGAATTCAAGTTTTTTAAAAGTAAGTTGGGAGAAAAATATATAATTTCAGGACCTGAGACTGGAGTTCATTCTTAGACAGAAAAACTATTGATGCTATGTAAGAACACAATTATGCCTGTGTCAAGTTGCCAAAAATATGTGAAGCTACAAATACTAAATTGATTGTTCAATTAAAAGCATTAGAGAAATTACATAAAACAAAAACAGAACTCTGATTTAGAAAGTCAATTTCTGGCAACAAGAATACCCCTGAGTGATAACAACAGGAATCAGGTTTTTCCCTCTAAAATTATTAATGTTGCTTTAAAAAGGTTGATAAATGATTCACTAAGCATCTTATTGTAGAATTATCTAGGAAAAATAATTACTTCAATTAAAAAAATCAAGAAACTTTTATATAAAATGAATCAAACAAACCTTAGGAGACTTCTTTTCCTTTCACAGGGATAAGTTACTTCAGCTAAATTGTTTATTACCATGCATATACAGGGATGTCAGAATGGCTTTGTTAGCTGCTGGTGCTATTTTTTTAAATTTTAATTTAAACATTTATTAATATTCATTTTTAACATGATTACATGATTCATGCTCCTACTTTCCCCTTCACCACCCTCACTCCCCCTACCCATGGCCAATGCACATTTCCACTGGTTTTGTCATGTGTCCTTGATCAAGACCTATTTCCAAATTGTTGAAAGTTGCATTGGTGTGGTAGTTTCGTGTCTACATCCCCAATAATGTCCACCCCAACCCATGCATTCAAGCAGTTGTTTTTCTTATATGTTTCCTCTCCTACAGTCCTTCCTCTGAATGTGGGTAGTGTTCATTACCATAAATCCCTCAGAATTGTCCTGTGTCATTGCATTGCTGCTGGTACAGAAGTCCATTGCATTCAATTTTACCACAGTATATCAGTCTCTGTGTACAATGTTCCTCTGGCTCTGCTCCTTTCACTCTGCATCAGTTCCTGGAGGTCTTTCCAGTTCACCTGGAACTCCTCTAGTTTATTATTCCTTTTAGCACAATAGTATTCCATCACAAGCATATACCACAATTTGTTCAGCCATTCCCCAATTGAAGGATATACCCTCCTTTTCCAGTTTTTTGCCACCACAAAAAGCACAGCTATAAATATTTTCATACAAGTCTGTTTATTTATGATCTCTTTAGGGTACAAATCCAACAATGGTATAGCTGGATCAAAGAGCAGGCATTTTTTATAGCCCTTTGAGCATAGTTCCAAATTGCCAGCCAGAATGGTTGGATCAGTACACAACTCCACCAGCAATGCATCAATGTCCCAATTTTGCCACATCCCCTCCAGCATTCAATACTCTCCCCTTCTTTCATTTTAGCCAATCTGCTAGGTGTGAGGTGATACCTCAGAGTTGTTTTGATTTGCATTTTTCTAATTATTAGAGATTTAGAACACTTTCTCATGTGCTTATTGATACTTTTGATTTCTTTACCTGAAAATTGCCTATTCATGTCTCTTGCCCATTTATCAATTGGGGAATGACTTGATTTTTTTTATACAATTGATTTAACTGCTTGTATGTTTGAGTAATTAGATCCCTGTCATAGTTTTTTACTTTAAAGATTTTTTCCCAATTTGTTGTTTCCCTTCTGATTTTGACAACATTGTTTTTGTTTGTACAAAAGCTTTTTAGCTTAATATAATCAAAACCATTTAATTTACATTTTGTAATTTTCTCTAACTCTTGCTTGGTTTTAAAGTCTTTCCTTTCCCAGAGATCTGACAAGTATACCACTCTGTGTTCACTTAACTTATTTATAGTTTCCCTCTTTATATTCAATCATTCACCCATTCTGAATTTATCTTGGTGTAGGGTGTGAAATGTTGATCTAAGCCTAATCTCTCCCATATTGTTTTCCAAATTTCCCAGCAGTTTTTGTCAAATAGTGGATTCATGTCCCAAAATTTGGGCTCTTTGGGTTTATCATACAGTGTCTTGCTGATGTCATTTACCCCAAGTCTATTCCGCTGATCCTCCTCTCTGTCTCTTAGCCAGTACCATATTGTTTTGGTGACTGTTGCTTTATAGTATAGTTTAATATCTGGTACTGCTAGGCCCCCTTCCTTCACATTTTTTTTCATTATTTCCCTTGATATTCTTGGCCTTTTGTTATTCCAAATGAAATTTGTTATAGTTTTTCCTAATTCAGTAAAGAAGTTTTTTGGTAATTTGATAGGTATGGTGCTAAGTAGGTAAATTAATTTGGGTAGAATGGTCATTTTTATTACGTTAGCTCATCCTACCCATGAACAGTTAATGGCTTTCCAATTGTTGAGCTCCAGTTTTATTTGTTTGGAAAGTGTTTTGTAGTTGTTTTAGTATAATTGCTGTGTTTGTTTTGGTAGGTATATTCCTAAGTATTTTAAGTTGTCTAGGGTGATTTTAAATGGTGTTTCTCTTTCTACTTCTTGCTGCTCTAATGTGTTGGAAATGTATAGAAATGCTGATGATTTATGTGCATTTATTTTGTATCATGCAACTTTGCTAAAGTTGTTGATTATTTCTACCAGCTTCTTGGTTGATTCTCTAGGATTTTTTAAATATACCATCATATCATCTGCAAAGAGTGATAGCTTAGTCTCCTCATTGCCCATTTTGATACCTTCAATTTCTTTTTCTTCTCTAATTGCAACTGCTAGTGTTTCTAGTACTATGTTGAATAATAGAGGTGATAATGGGCATCCTTGTTTTACTCCTGATCTTATTAGGAAGGCTTCTAATTTATCCCCATTGCATATGATGTTTGTTGATGGTTTTAGGAATATACTGTTTATTATTTTTAGGAAAGGTCCTTCTATTCCTATACTTTTCAGTGCTTTCAATAGGAATGGATGCTATATTTTGTCAAAGGCTTTTTCAGCATCTATTGAGATAATCATGTGATTTTTGTTTGTTAGATTGTTGATGTGGTCAATTATGTGGATGGTTTTCCTAATGTTGAACCATCCTTGCATTCCTGGTATAAATCCCACCTGATCATGGTGGATGATCTTCTTAATTACTTGCTGGAGTCTCTTTGCTAGTGTTCTATTTAAGATTTTTGCATCTATGTTCATTAGGGAGATTGGTCTGTAGTTTTCTTTCTCTGTTTTTGATCTACCTGGCTTTGGAATCAGTACCATATTTGTGTCATAAAAGGAATTTGGTAGGACTCCTTTTTTGCTCATCATATCAAATGATTGGTATAGTATGGGGATTAATTGCTCTTTGAATGTCTGATAGAATTCACTTCTGAATCCATCAGACCCTGGCGATTTTTTTCTTAGGGAATTCTTTGATGGCTTGTTCAATTTCTATTTCTGATATGGGATTATTTAGGTATTATATTTCTTCTGCTGTTAACTAGGCAGTTTATATTTTTGTAAATATTCATCCATATCTCCTAAATTGTTATATTTATTGCCATATAATTGGGTGAAATAGTTTTTAATGATTGCCTTAATTTCCCCTTCATTAGAGGTGAGGTCTCCCTTTTCATCTTTGATACTGTCAATTTGGTTTTCTTCTTTCCTTTTTTTTATTAGATTGACCAGTACCTTGTCTATTTTATCTCTTTTTTTCAAAATACCAGCTTCTAGTCTTATTTATTAATTCAATAGTTCTTTTACTTTTGATTTTATTAATTTCTCCCTTGATTTTTAGTATTTGTAATTTAGTTTTCATCTGGGCATTTTTAATTTGCTCGTTTTCTAATTTTTTGAGTTGCATGCCCAATTCATTGATCTCTGCCCTCCTTAATTTGTTAATATATTCTCTCAAGGATATAAATTTCCCCCTGAGTACTGCCTTGGCCACAGCCCACAGAGTTTGGTAGGATTTCTCATCATTGTCATTCTCTTCAATGAAATTGTTGATTGTTTCTATGATTTCTTCTTTGAATAATTGCTTTTGGAGAATCATATTATTTGATTTCCAATTAGTTTTTGATTTGCCTGTCCAGGTGCCCTTACTAATTATTATTTTTATTTCATTATGATCTGAGAAGTTTACATTTATTATTTCTGCTCTTTTGCATTTGTTTGCAATGATTCTATGCCCTATAACATGGTCAATGTTTGTGAATGTACCATGTGCAGCTGAAAAGAAGGTGTATTCCTTTTTGTCCCTATTTATTTTTCTCCCCATATCCATTAAATCTAATTTTTCTAGGACTTCATTCACCTCTCTTAACTCTTTTTTATTTATTTTTTGGTTTGATGTATCTAGATCTGAAAGAGGAACATTTAGATCTCCCACTAGTATGGTTTTACTATCCATTTCCTTCTTGAGCTCTGCCAGTTTCTCCTTTATGAATTTGGATGCTATGCCACTTGGTGCATACATATCGAGCAGTATTATTTCCTCATTGTTTATACTGCCTTTAATCAGGATGTAATGACCTTACCTGTCTTTTTAAATCATATCTATTTTTACTTTGGCTTTGTCAGAAATTATAATAGCCACTCCTGGCTTCTTTTTCTCATTTGGCTCCCAAAAGATTTTGCTCAAGCCATGAACTTTAAACTTGTTTATGTCCACCTGCCTCATATGTGTTTCTTGTAGACAACATATGGTAGGATTTTGGTTTCTAATACACTCTGCTATTTGCTTCCGTTTTATGAGAGAGTTCATCCCATTCACATTAAGAGTTATAATCATCAGTTGTGCATTTGCTGACATTTTCGTATCCTCCCCTATTCCTACCCCCTTTTTCTTATACTATTCCCTTTTAAACCAGTGGTTTGTTATAAAGCCTCTATCCCTTATCCCCTCCCTTGATTAACTTCCCTTTCTACCCCCTCCCTTATTATTCCCCTCTTTTTGTTTTTAAAGGCCTAATGAATTCCTTCCCCCTTCTTCTCCCCTCCCTTTTTTGACCTCCCCACTCCCCTGCTCCCCTTGGTTTATCCCTTCTGACTTTCTCAGTAGGGTTAGATAAGAGTTTAAATGGATAGTATAGCTACTCTTCCCTCTCCAGGTCCATTACACTGAGAATAAGGATTAAATATTACCTCTTAATGCTCTCTTCCTCTCCTTCTTATAATAGTATTTGTCCCCTCTCCCTTCCATGCCCCCTTTGTGTGTAATATCATATCCTATTTTTCTTATTCACTCAAGTTTCTCTTGGTGTCCCCTACTATTCACCCCCCTCTTTCCCACTCCCCATATCATCTTAGACCATTTAGTATTCCACCCTCTCCCTGTGAATTATTCTTCTAATTACTATAATAGTGAATACTATAATAGTGAATAAAGCTCACTACAGAGAATTATACATAGCATTTCTCCACATAGGAATACAGATAATTCGATCTTACTGTGACCCTTAAAAAGGCAAATTTAAAAATTATGAGTTTTCTTTCTTTCCCCTCTGTTTCTTATTTACCTTTTCATGTTTCTCTCGATTTTTGTGGTTGGGTATTAAACTTTCCATTTAGTCCTGGTCTTTTCTGTGCAAAAACTTTGAAATCTTCAATTTTGTTGAATGCCCAAACTTTCCCCTGGAAGTATATAGTCAATTTTGATGGGTAGTTGATCTGTGGTTGCAGACCCAGCTCTCTTGCCTTTCTGAATATCATATTCCAAGCCTTGCAGTCTTTTAGTATGGAGGCTGCCAGATCCTGTGTGATCCTGATTGGTCCTCCTTGATATTTGAATTGTCTCTTTCTGGCTTCTTGTTAGATTTTTCTTTTACTTGGAAGCTCTTGAATTTGGCTATTATATTCCTGGGTGTTGACTTTTTAGGGTCGAGTGTTGAGGGTGATCTATGGATCCTTTTAATGTCTATATTGCCCTCTTGTTGTAGGACGTCAGGGCAATTTTGCTGAATAATTTCTTTTAGTATGGAGTCCAGCTTTCTATTATTTTCTGGTTTTTCTGGAAGTCCAATGATTCTCAAATTGTCTCTTCTAGACCGGTTTTCTTGGTCTGTCACTTTCTCATTGCGATATTTCATGTTTCCTTCTATTTTTTCAGTCTTTTGACTTTGTTTTATTTGTTCTTGTTGTCTTAAGAGATCATTAGCTTCTAATTGCTCAATTTTAGCCTTAAGGGACTGTTTTTTGGCTATAATCTTTTGGTTTTCCTATTCAATCTGGTCATTTCTGGTGTTCAATTTGCTTATCAGTTCATTTGATTTCTGAGCCTCACTTTCCAATTGCAAAATTCTGCCTTTTAAATTGTTATTTTCTTGCCTGATTTCCTTTTGAGCTATTTCCCATTTCTCTAACCAAATCTTTTCCAACTTTCTCATCATCTCAGTTTTGAACTCTTCAAGAGCTTGTGACCAATTTCCTTATTATGGAAGGGTCCCGATGCTTGTTTGTTCTCCTCCTCTGTTTGCTCGGTTGCCTGGATTTTCTCTGTGTAAAAGTTGTCGAGTGTTAAAGATTTCTTTTTCTTGTTGTTAATCTTTCTCTTCTGAACTTCCTGATTCTGGGTAGCCATCGTTTGCCCAGCAGCTTCTCAGCTTTATCCTTGCGCTCAGGGTCTGTCTATGGTCTTTTGGGTCCTGAGGTCTGAACTGGTTTTTTCCAAGGTCAAGCCCCCTGGTGTACCCCCTTGCTTGATCCTCTGCAGGAGGTTCCTTTACAAGTCTCAGGGAGCTGCTTCCACAGTCGTATACCCATCTGCACTTGTTTCCCACTCAGGGTTTCAGAGCCTTCGCTCGCACCTGTGTCCACCTCCACCCACGCCTCCGCCCGTGCCTGTGCTCTGTGTCTGCGCTCAAAATCCATGAACATTCTTTAGCTTTTTGGGGTCCTAAATCTTGCTGCTCTCAGGAACAGGCCCTGGAGCTGCCAATGACTCAATGGGTGTCCCAAACTTGCTCTATTTCTTTTTAGCTGGCATTGAAGTTATAGGTAGTGTGTAGAGGGTGTAGGGGTGGGGTGGTTGCTCAGCCCGCGATTTAGTGAGAGCTGTTTCACCCCTTTATAGCATGGAAATGTCCTGATTCCAAGCATCTTCCACTCTATAACCTGTTGTGGCGTCCCTCTGTTTGTCTGGACTTGTTTTTATGTCCCCTTGAGGAGTCCTGTGTGTTTTGGTCAGGAGAGGTTAAGAGCTACTTTTTACTCTGCTACCATCTTAACCGCGAACCTATCTGCTGGTGCTATTTTAAAAAGAATTCTTATAAAACACACTGTCTTAGAAAGAACCTTATAGAAATTATTTCATTCAATCCTCTAAATAACCATGTGAGATAGATCCTATTATTATCCATATTTTCAGATGAGGAAACTGTGGTTCAGAGAGATTTAGTCATTCATTCTTGATTAGGATCAAATGGTTAGGACTAGACATGGCATTCGAACACAAGCCCTCCAGGTTCACATTCTAAATCTCTTTCCATTAAATGTCACTGTCTCTTCTTTTAAAGAAGCAACTGGAAAGGGTAGAGTAGGGTTCTTTACCTTTTTAGTGTGTATATGTATGTGTCATGGGTCCCTTTGGTCATTTGGTAGAGTATATGGACCACATTTGAGAATAATATTTGTATCTATAATTAAAGGAAGTGGTAGATTCCTTTTGATTATAAAAGAAAAGTAGGATGTATTTTTTTCCTATCCATGTCCACAGAAACCCTAAAATCTATTAAAATATTCTCCTAATATAGCCTATAGATGCCAGATTAATAACCCCTGAGGTAGATTATCTTCTTGGTGATGAAAGAATTCTAATGGATTTAAATAACATGTTTTTTTCTTAGATATTTTTCCTCATTGAATTCTCTACATTTAAAAACTTGGTTCTTTTTTTTCTTCTAGGTAATGAAGTATAAAATAAATCATTGTAACTCTCCACATACGTGTCTAAATCAGTTGTATATGGTTTTGCTTTGCTTGAGAGGCAGAGGGAAGTATTGCCCCTTTATGGCAAAGAGATAAATGCCTTTGGTTATGCTCAGAGTCTGCAAGAGGGGAGGACAAGGACAAAAGACATATAGTTCTTTAGAAATATTAATGTCTCCAAGATCGCAGATCTTTAGGGTGTGAGGCCTGCCTGTGCTCCAATCAAGTCGGAAAATATAATCTGACAAGGTTTCTAAGTGTCTGGATTTCATACCTGAATTGTTTTAAATCTACTGAAGCATCATCATCAAAAGTCAGTACTTAAGATAAGTCCTCATCTATCTATGGGGCAGGGATCAGGTGGTGACTGCTAGTAAGCAAGGGGAATTATTACCATTGGGAACTTGCTGTCAGAAAAGAACATTGCTTTGTATTTGTTTAGTCTTCTTACTTTTCTGAAATGCCTACATATCTATTATTCACTTTGAACCTAAAGAAATTTCTGCAAAAAAAAAAGAAAGAAAGAAAAATAGGCCAGCTCATATTATTTCTATTTTACAGACAGGGAAATTGAATGAAGAACCAATGATTTGCTTTAGACAAAATTTCTCTTTCGGAATAGAGAAGGTTCTAGAGAGGAAACAGAAGTGGGGAAAATCATTTGTATAACATTTACTATGTGTCTGGTATTGTGCTAAGCACTTTTATTTTTATTTTATTTTATTTTTATTTTTTAATTTTTTTAAACCCTCAACTTCTGTGTATTGACTTATAGGTGGAAGAGTGGTAAGGGTAGGCAATGGGGGTCAAGTGACTTTCCAGGGTCACACAGCTGGGAAGTATCTGAGGCCAGATTTGAACTTAGAACCTCCCGTCTCTAGGCCTGGCTCTCAATCCACTGAGCTACCCAGCTGCCCCCTATGTGCTAAGCACTTTTAACAAAAATTATCTTATTTGATCCTCACAACAACCCTACATGGTAGATGATATTATTATTTTCATTTTATAATTAAGGAAAATGAAGCAAACAGAAGTTAAGTGATTTGTTCAATGTCACAAATCTAGTGTATGTCTGAGGCCAGATTTGACACAGGTCTTACTGACTCAGGGCCAGATGTTCTTTTCACTGTGCCACTAGCTTCATCAAGGTTAGGTTTAGGATAATGTGAATTTGAGTATTTGGAGATATTGACTCAGAGATAGGAGTGGAATGTTTAGATAAAGGGGACTTTGAATATATTTGCTTTAAATAAACTAAAGAGTTGGAGAGAAAGGAACCATTCCATTTTAGCAGAAAGGATTTAGACTTAGAGTGGTTGGGTTTTAATTCAGTCTTTTCTAATTACTACCCTTTTGATTTCAGGAAAGTAATTTAACACCTCTATGGCTTTGATTTCTTATTTATAAAATGAGGTTGAACTAGGTGGTCACCTAGAGACCTGGTAAAAAACCTTAAAATGGAATAGAAAATCTTTATTGTGACACAAAAAACAATGAGAAACAAATATAGGACAATTTGAAAATCCAAGTTAATAGCAACTGTTGGAATGGTATATAAAGGCAGAGTTGAAGAAGGTGATAATACCATAGGGAATTTAAGAGATAACCTTATTCTAAGATAAGAATTTGACCAGGGGAAGGAAATTTGGTGCAGAGAGGGTAAGAAACAGTACTATCATTTTAGTCAAAGAGCTGATTATAGTGTTTTGTTTTGTTTTTAATTTTATTTATTTGTTTGTTTTTGAAGATTTTTTCCATGTTTACATGATTCATTTTCTTTTCTTCCCCTCTTCCTCTCCCCCTCCCAAAGCCAACAAGCAATTCCACTGAATTGTACAATGTTATCACTTGATACTTATTTCCATATTATTCATTTTTGCAGTAGTGATTTTTAAAGCCTGAATCTCAAATCATATACTCATATATACATGTGATAAGTGATGTCATATGTTTTGCTTTCACATTTCTAACTCCCATAGTTCTTTCTCTCAATGTGGATAGCATTCTTTTACATAAATCCTTCAGGAGTGTCCAGACTTGTTTCATTGCTACTACTAGCAAAGTCCATTATGTCAGATTTTTCCACATTGTTTTACTTTCTTCGTACAATATTCTTCTGGTTCTGCATCAGTTCATTCAGGTTTTCCAGGTTCATATGGAAAACATCCAGATCATCAATACTTACAGTATAATAGTATTCAATCACCATCATATACTACAATTTCTTCAGCCATTATCCAATCGAGGGACACCCCCTCATTTTCCAATTTTTTGCTACAACAAAGAGAGAGGCTATAAATATTTTTGTACACAGATTTTTTCCTATTGTCTCTTTGAGGTATAAATCTAGCAGTGGTATTGCTGGCCCAAAAGGCTGTCAGTCTTTTAAAGCCCTATGGGCACAATTCCAAATTGCCTTCCAGAATGGCTGGATTAATTCACAATTCCACCAGCAATGCATTAGTGTCCTGATTTTGCCACTTCCCCTCCAACATTTATTTTTATTTCCCTTTACTGTCATATTGGCTGATCTGCTAGGCATGAAGTGGTACCTCAGCATAGTTTTTCATCTGCTTATTGACAGTTTTGATTTCTTTATCTGAAAAAATGCCTATTTATGTTCCTTGACCATTTGTCAATTAGGGAATGGCTTGATTTTTTTATAAAATTGACTTAACTGCTTATGAATTTGAGAAATGAGATCTTGTCAGAGGTTTTGTTATGAATTTTCCCCCCAATTTGTTTTTTCCCTTCTAATTTTGATTGCATTGGTTTTGATTGTATAGAAACTTTTTAATACAATAAAAATTATTAATTTTAAATTTTGCAGTGTTTTCTATCTCCTGATTTGTCTTAAATTTCTTCCTTTCCCATAGATTTGACAGATATGCTATTATATGTTCACCTAATTTGTTTATTGTTTCCCTCTTTATATTTAAGTCATTTACCCACTCTAAATTAATCTTTGGTATAGATTTTGATCTAAGTCTAATTTCTCCCATACTTTTTTCTAATTCTCCCAGCAGTTTTTGTCATATAGTGGGTTCTTGTCCCAAAATCTGGGACTGCTGGGTTTATCGAATACTATCTTGCTACTGTAATTTACTCCAAATCTGTTCCATTGATCCACCCTTATATATCTAAGCCAGTACCATACAGTTTTGATGATCACAGCTTTATAGCATAGTTTCAGATCTAGTAAAGCTAAGCCTCCATTCTTCATATTTTTTTCATTATTTCCCTTCAAATTCTTGATCTTTTGTTCTTCCAGATGAACTTTGTAATAATTTTTTCTAATTCTATAAAAAATTGTTTTGGTAGTTTGACAGGAATAGCTCTGAATAAGTAAATTATTTAGGTAGGATTGTCATTTTTATTATATTAGTTCATCCTACCCATGAACAATTGATTTTTGCTAATTGTTTAGCTTTAGTTTTATTTGTGTGAAGTGTTTTGTAGTTATGTTCATATAATTCCTGAATTGTTCTTGGTAAGTAGATTCCCAGATATTTTAATTTGTCTAGAGTAATTTTTAAAGGAGTTTCTCTTTCTAACTCTTGCTGCTGGGTTTTGTTGGAAACATATAAGAATGTTTATGATTTATGTGGGTTTTATCTTGTACCCAACAACTTTGCTAAAGTTTTTAGTTATTTCCACTAGAATTTTAGTTGATTTTCTAGGATACTCTAAGTATACCATCATATCATCCTACAAAGAGTGATTGTTTTGTTTCCTCATTGCCTACTTTGATCCCTTCAATTACTTTTTCTTCTCTAATTGCTACTGCTAGCATTTCTAGTATAATGTTAAATATTAGTGGTGATAATGGCATCTCTGCTTCACTCCTCATCTTATTGGGAAGGTTTTTAACTTATTCCAATTGCCAATGATACTTGCTGATGGTTTTAAATAAATACTGCTCGTTATTTTGAGGAAAGGTCCTTCTATTCCTATACTTTCTAGTGTTTTCATTTGGAATGGGTGTTGTATTTTGTCAAGGCCTTTTCTGACTCTATTGAGATAATCATGGGATTTCTACTAATTTGGTTGTTGATATGGTCTATTTATGCATATGATTTTCCTAATATTAAACCATCCTTGCATTCCTGGTAAAAATCCCACCTGGCCATAGTGAATAATCCTTGTGAAAACTTGTAGTCTTTTAGCTAGTATTTTATTTAAGACTTTTGCATTTATGTTCATTAAGGATATTGGTCTATAGTTTTCCCTCTCTGCTTTTGGTCTTCCTGGCTTGGGAATCAATGTAATATTTGTATCATAAAAAGAATTTGGTAAGGCTACTTCTTTGTCTATTTTGTCAAATAGTTTGAAGAGTATTGGGATTAATTGATCTTTAAATGTTTGATAGAATTCACTTGTGAATCCATCTGGCCTTGGGGAGTTTTTCTTAGGGAGTTCTTTGATGGCTTGTTCAATTTCTTTTTCTTAAATGGGATTATTTAAGTATTCTATTTCTTCTTTTCTTAGTCTAGGCAATTTGTATTTTTGTAAATATTCACCCATTACATATAGTTCGCCATATTTATTGCCATGTAATTGGACAAAATAGTTTTTAATGATTACTTTAATTTCCTATTCATTAGAGTGAGATCACCCTTTTCATTCATGATACTGTTAATTTGGTTCTCTTCTTTCTTTTTCTTATTTAGATTAGCCAATATTTTATCTATTTTATTTGGATTTTCCAAATACCACTTTCTAGTCTTATTTATTCCATCAATACTTCTTCTACTTTCAATTGTATTAATTTCTCCTTTGATTTTTAGAATTTCCAATTGAGTATTTATCTGAGGGTTTTTGATTTCTTTTTTTCATGTTTTTAGTTGCGTGCTCAATTGATTGATCTCTGCCCTCTCTGTTTTGTTAGTATAGGCGCTCAGGGATATAAATTTTCCCTTAAGTACAGCATTGGCTATATCCCAAAAATTTTGATATGTTGTTACTTCATTGTCATTCTCTTAAATGAAATCATGAATTGTTTCTATGATTTCTTCTTTAACCAACCAATTTTTGAGAATAAAATTATTTAGCTTACAATTAATTTTTGATTTACCTTTCCATGTACCCTTACTAATTATAATTTTGATTGCCTCAAGATATGAAAAAGTTGCATTTATTATTTCTGCTTTGCTGCATTTGATGCAATGTTTTCATGCCCTTGTACATGGTCAATCTTTGTGAATGTAACATGTGCTGAAGAAAAGAAGGTGTATTCATTTTTATCCCCATCTATTTTCTCTATATATCTATTAACTCTAATTTTTCTAAGGTTTATTTCACATCTCTTACTTCCTTTTCATGATTTCTCTAGATCTGATAGAGGAAGGTTCAGATCTCCAACTAATATAGTTTTTCTATCTATTTCCTCCTTATGCTCCAATATTTTCTTCTTTAAAAATTTGGATGCTATAACATTTGGTGCATACATTTTAGTAATGACATTTCTTATGTTTCTATACTACATTTTACCAGGATGTAATTACCTTCCTTATTTCTTTTAATTTGATCTATTTTTATTTTGGCTTTCTCGGATTTCATGATTATGACTCCTACCTTCTTTTTCTCAGTTGATGCTCAAAAAATTTGATTCCAATCTCTTACCTTTACCTTTTGTGTGTCTACCTGCTTCATGTGTGTGTTTCTTATAGACAACATATTGTAGGATTTTGGTTTTTAATCCACTCTGCTATATTTTTCCATTTTATGCATGAGTTCATCCCATTCACATTCAGAGTTATGATTACCACCTGTGTATTCCCTTTGATTTTCTCTTTAAGTCCTGCCCTTTCTTCTTTCACTATTTCCTTCTACACCAGTTTTTTTTTCTTTTTAATAAGCTCCCTTTATTCCTCTCCATTATTTTACTTTCCTTACCACCTCTCCCTTCTTATTCCCTTCATTTCTCTAAGGGTCTATTAATCACCCCCCAAACCTTTCCCTCCCTTTTAATTCTTCCTGCCCCACTCCCCCACTTTGTAATTCCCTCTAAACTTTTCTGTAAGGTAAGATAGAATTCTATACCCCAATAGATCTGGCTGTTCTTCCTTCTCAGAACTGATTTCATTGACAGTAAGGATTAAATTTTACCTATTACCACTCTCTTCCTCTCCTTCTTATAATAGAATTCTTCCCCCACCCCCATGCACCTCTTTATGTGGTATAATTTATCCTGTTTTTCTTCTTCCTTCAAGTTTCACTTAGTACCATCCTCTTTTTTTGTCCCCTCTCCCAATTTTGTTTACATAATCACCTTAAACAACTTAATATCACAATTTTGGTGTATAATTAATATTTCTATCTACCATGATAATGAAAACAATTTCTAAGAGTTACAGGTATCATTTTTTCATATAAGAATAAAATAAATTTTACCTTATTGAAGTCCTTTCCCCCTACCCCTTTCTTGTTTACCTTTTTATGGTTCTCTTGAATTTTGTATTTATACATAAAATTTTCTATTTTGTCCTGGTCATTTCTTTAGGAATGCTTAGAAATCTTCTATTTTGTTAAATATCCATACTTTTCCCAGAAAGTATTCTGTCAGTTTTGAAGGGTAGGGATTCTTGGTTATAGACCCAATTCTCTTGCTTTCTGAATACATATTCCAAACCCTGAGGTCCTTTAGTGTGGGGGCTGCTAGATGCTGTGAAATCCTGACTATGTTTCCTTTATATCTAAATTGTCTCTTTATGGCTGCTTATAATATTTTATCCTTGGTCTGAAAGCTCTTGAATTTGCTTATGACATTCCTGAGGGTTGTCTTTTAGAGATTTAATATATGGGGTGATCTATGGATTCCTTCAATGTTTTTTTGCCCTCGGGGCAGCTGGGTAGTTCAGTGGATTGAGAGTCAGGCCTAGAGATGGAAGGTCCTAGGTTCAAATCTTGTCTCAGCCACTTCCTAGCTGTGTGACCCTGGGCAAGTCACTTGACCCCCATTGCCTACCCTTATAACTCTTCTGCCTTGGAGTCAATAGTATACATAGTATTGGCTCCAAGGCAGAAGGTAAGAGTTTAAAAAAATGTTAATTTGCCCTCTTCTTCAAGACCATCAGGGCATTTTTCTTGGATAATTTCTTGTGATATGACCTCAAGGCTTTTATTTTGTTACAGGCTTTCCAGTAGACTAATAATTCTAAAATTATCTCTCCTGGATCTGTTTTACTGTATCAGTTGTCTTTTCAATGGAATATTTCATGTTTCCATCTATTTTTTTATTCTTTTGCTTTTCCTTTATTAATTCTTTCTGTTTAATGAGATCATTAGCTTCTACTTGTCTAATTCTAGTCTTTAAAGGCTGATTTTCATCTATGATCTTTTGATTTCCCTTTTTGGTTTGGACTTTTCTGCTTTTCATAGCTTCTGGAAAGTCAGTTGTGGTCTCTAATTTACTTATTACTTCATTTGATTTCTGTACCTCTTTTTCCATATTTTGCAATTTTGTCTTTTAAGTTGTTATTTTCTTTTTGTATTACTTTCATTTCTTTTTCCCACTTTTCTCCCCATTTTTATTCTATATTATTTACTTGGTTTTTGAACTCTTTTGAGTTCCTTGAGAGCTTATGACCAATTTCCATTTTTTTGGAAAGTTTGGATAAGTTTTCTTGCTTTCTTCATAGAAATTATCCAGGGTCAAGAGCTTTTTTTGCTGCTGCATATTTCTTTTGCCACTAGTGGACTGGGGTTCCTGCATGTTGATTGCTTTCTTAGCTTCTGTCTTGCAGGGATTTGCCTTGGTAATATCTTCCCTTCCCAGTCAGAAGTCTGAATCAAGGCAGGTAAATCTGTGATGCTCTTTGTGTAGTGCTCTTTAAAGCATTTTGCCCTGAGTCTATCTTTCCAGCCTCTGCTGTCTTGGCTATGGCTAGCTTTGCTTCTGTCCAAGCTCTAAACTCTGTTGCCTAGGCTCTGAGTTCCTCAATCTTGGATCTTAAGTTACCCTCAGGGGTATGTCTGAGGTGCCCTCAATCAGCCTCCAAGAATTTAGAGATTGCCCCAGCCCCCACTCTGACTGATGTGGTAAGTGGTGTGGGGGAGGGGTAATCAGCTTGCACTTTGATAAGTGTAGTTTCTTTCCCTTATAGAATGGGAATCTCCAAACACTACCTACTCTTAAGGCTGCACCCAGTGGGAGAACCCCTTTATTCGTCCAAATTTTATTTTTGTCCTTTTGAGGCACTTCATAATGATCAGTTGCAAGGAGATACATCTTAGCTCCACCTCTTAAATGGTTTTCTACAGTGTTTCTTATTGGAAATATCTACTTTATGATGGCATTGCCTGTAATGATGAAAAAAATTCAAGTTCAGATAAAGGTTGAGAAGCAATAGTTATGCTTCCTTCATTTTAATTATTAAATTAGTTATGATAAATTTAGAGAGGTTGTATATATAGTATAATTTGTCAAAAATTTAGTAAATTTTAAAGTCATACATATATATGTGATCCTTATACAGACACATTAATTAGTTCATAAAGTATCTATTGATGAGTATGTTCTACATGTAAGACTTTATGTTGTAAATAGAATAAATATGTTTTCTCCTTACTAAAAGAACTTATGTTATAGGAAGTAGGTATTGTTTTAAGAACATAACTAATTATGAAGCCAGATAATAGACCATGTCATACACAATAGAACTGCAAAGTGATATTGGAGTTCTAGAGAGCAAAAGAGAAATTCTGTTGAGGATATTGAGAGACGTTCATAAAAGATAGGACATGTGAGTTTAGCCAATAATGATGGGTGATATTTCAACAGGTGGAGAGATAGAGGTGGGTTCTAAGGCAGAGGGAACACTGCGATCTATCTTTTGCTTTTTTGAAAGAAGCTCCCACTTGGAAGATGAAGAGACTAGTACTACCTACCCATATCATGTCCAAAAGTGAGTATATAGTCCTAGCTCACCAAGTTTAACAATTTGAAGTCAGTTTCCATATTGCTTATACCCTTCCTCTGATCATTGATTCTCAATTTTGTTGATTTTTACTTAGGCCTTGGACTCTGAGTCTTTGTCTATGAATCATATTTTCCATCTGTTAAGTGATTTGGTAAAATATATGAACCATATATACTTATTCCTATTCATTTATAGACACTGAACCCATTTTCCCACTGACAAGTCCTTTATTATCAATAAGTGAAACCATGCTCCTGTCCTTTGTCTAACCCTATGCATCTAAGTAATATGTTATATATATACTGGACTTGTTGCTGTGTGACACTGGGAAAGTCATAACCTCAATTTGTTTCAACTTACTAAACCAAAAATATGAAGATAATAAGAGCATCTACCTGTCAGGGTTGAGTTGATGATCAAATGAGATAATATTTCTAAAAAAGTACTTACCATAATGTCTGGCACATATTGGACACTTAATCAGTGCTTGTTTCCTTCTCCCATTACTCCTCAGTTGGTCCTGAGGCAAGGGTACTGCATTCTATAAGACCTCATTCAGCACCATGTAAAACCTGTTTTCCCCATGTCAAGTATAAACTCACAAGGAACCAGTTTTCATCAGAGCATGAGCAATAAACAGAAGACATAAAATGAATTGTATGCTATAAGTCTGCTAACAACACTGTGTATGTAGCAGATAAACTCTGAAAAGTAAATTGTGTAGGTCTTTTAGTATCAGATTAAAATTTGGCATTCCCCTTTGTAATTGTGCGTGTGTGTGTGTGTGTGTGTGTGTGTGTGTGTGTGTGTGTGTGT